>NC_056744.1:797110537-797220537 GCF_019279795.1 Protopterus annectens
TGCACATCTAGGGGACATAGAAGAAAACACTCACCAGGGCATGCTCATATTCACTATGACACAGAACCATATGTGTATCTTGACTTAGTGGCCCTGCATGTATTTGTCTGAGTTACAGATGTGTTTCTTGCCATACATGAAATGCAACATGTTTGTAAGGTGGAGATATTACAGCTCCTGAAGGAATAATAGGCTCTGAGTAACATGATACATAGACATCTAGACACTTGCATGGCTGTTATTCGACATGGCAAGCTGGTGTAGACAGATACAGTACATCTGCCCCACTTGACAGTCTCAGGATCTTGAGGTACCGGCACCAGAGTGATGTCTGGACATGAGGACGCAGCATCTGTTACCTGCAGCTGGCTGCTGCATTTGACAAAGTCTAAAGCTCATATCTACCATCCGTTTAACCTTCCCAACATAGAAATGTGTTCATATTAACTAACCGATGGTAGCTTTTCTGAAGCCTGGTTAATCACATAAGCATTTTCAACAAACCAAAAATAAAGTGTTTTTCTGTAGGCAACAAAACCAGAATCACATGGGGAAAGGGCAGTCTATTTTGTTTAAAGCACTATTCAACAAACCTTGTGTGCTTAACTGAACATCTTAGAAAGTACTGTTGAACATCTGTCATGTTCTCCACAGAAATGTCCACCCTGTATGCTTGCCACTGTGGCCCACAGACATATGGAAGAGAAGAGTTGTCCCCAAAATTGTAAAGGTTCCCTATTCAGGGTACTGCACCCCCTGCCCCATTTCAAAGCAACACCCAGAAATACAGCATATCTACTGTATCCACTTTGATGGCAGCTGTAGACTTGGCAAACCCTGCATCATGGGTGGCACATAACAGGGATCTTGTCAACAATGGGCATTCTTATGTGTTGCTAAGTAGGGTATTGTGTGCATATGGCATACCACTACCATGTATATTTTTTGATATTATAGGTTGCTATGCCTGATGATAACTGTTACCACAAGGATAAACTCTCCAAAGTAGAGAATGAGATCCTGCTGTATTCCCTCTTTGAGCACTGTTGGCAGATATTCCAGAATGAGAGATCTGAGTGGACCTTCAGTGCAAATGAATGACAGGACCTAGGTAGGAAATTAGTGCTGGTGGTGGGCAAAGTCAGATGTAATTAGCAGGTCTGCAGATGGATCACCAACATGATTTCATATGCATGGAATAAGGCATCCCTCCTGGCACAGGAGTAGAAAGCCATGGATGGAGGTCCACTAATACATCACTGTAAGACACAAAGGAGCTCCTGGCATTCCTTTCTGGGGGTCGAGACAGTTTAGGTATCCATACTGGAGTCCTAGACTTGGATGTTTTATTGCATGGGGTACCTTGAATAGCTGTTGGTGATACCCTAGGTAGGCGTGTTTTTTTTTAATATGTAGTACATTCCAAACTACTCATCTGACTCAGGGCCATACAAATAATGAGGATTGCTTCTTTAATGTTAGAAAACAGAAACTTCTCTGTGTGGTAGATTTTCAGTCCATATATTTCTAGTTAATCACTGTATATTAATCAGATCAGACAATAGTAGTAGAAGTAGCGAACGTAAACTCATCTTAAGTCAAAACAAAACAAAAAGTAATAATAGAAAATATATAATTGTACAGCATTACTAAGTATTCAAAAGTAATCCAAGCAAGGCAGGCAGTCTGTTTTACTTAATAAAGGATTTTCGACTGGAAACAGACTGCCTGCCTTGCTTGGATTACGTTTGAATACTTAGTAATGCTGTACAATTATATATATTTTCTATTATTACTTTTTGTTTTGTTTTGTTTTGACTTAAGACGAGTTTACATTCGCAACTTATACTACTATTGTCTGATCTGATTAATATACAATGATTAACTAGAAATATATGGACTGAAAATCTTCCACACAGAGAAGTTTCTTACACTGTTTTGTTTTTGGACCCACTACACTTTAGTGGGTTGTTTTGAGACTTCGGGGATACCACGGAGATTACTTGTTTCTTCTTTAATGTTACAGGACTATCATGTATACAGCTACAATGGCAGCCTTCTTAAGGAATGTCAATTATATTTATTTCATTGTACTCGTATAGGAGTACTTTCACTGGGCTAGCAATAATAGTGAAGGGTTTATTCATAGACTGGATACTGCTTATATGTTTTTACAGGTGCTGAGATGTCAAGTTTTAACACAATGGATGTAGGCTTGCCTGATGTTGGGAATATGCCTCTCAACTGTCCAAATTTTTGCCTCATGTTTTTGGTCTGTTCCTTATAAAATATGAGGTTTTTTGGCAAATTACTGAGGAGTGAAGTCACTAAATAATGACATAAGTTTGACTTTTAGACTTTATATCCTTCAGAAAATGCATGTTAACACAAATCCTGTTATTCTAGCGACTTTCTAAATTTATAAGTGCAATATTTAAAATTTGTCCTCCCATTATTTTAGGCTTTGCCCAGATTTCTTGCACTAAGAGGTTGAGAAGTATGGTTGGGAATTTTCTGGAACCCATGATGATGGCAGCCAAATCCTGTCAGAGTCAGTAGTCATGATGGTAGTGGTAGACTTAAGTAGCATGATGGACATGTCCTCAAGATCTTCCACAGGCACAGCTTATATGTCTGTGCAACTCATCTCCTAGACAGAAGACATCATTTTAGGGCAGGATGAGGCCAACACAACCACTAAGAGAACATTCTCATCTTCAGCAATAGAGTCACTCTTATAAGTTAATAGGTTCATAGGTTACTACTAAGCTAATGACCACCAAGGACCTTACAAGCCTGGCCACACAGCCCAAACCATTTCAGTCTCAAGAATCACAATGGGTCATGTTATAAGGCAGATAGCTAATGATTTCTAAGGGAGGTGTTAGTTAGGATAATACTTTTCTTATTGATGGCCTCTGTCTATAAAGAACATGGAGGTCAGACCAGGGTTGAATTTATGATTTCCCATCCAATTGTCAAGGTTTTGTTTGAATAGGGTCAGGGATAAACTCTATTTTACATGGATATGGAGCCTATTCCATGGTGTAGGGATCCTTTGGGACACATTTCTGTCTCTCCAGCACATTCTTTTTATGTCACAAACGAAGTCCAAATCCCTGGATCTAGTGTTTCTGTTGCTGTTTGTTTTGTGCATGTGCAACAAATCCATCAGGGCTGGGTCTGAGGAAGCCCTGTAATCCAAGCAAAGATCCCATCTCAGCAGCATGCTGAAGACTGAATACACAAAAAGAGCTTTTAGGTGATCAGTGTAGGACAGGGTATTCATGTACTGAATTCTCCTAGTGAGAAACATTTGGGGGCATTCCAGCTGCAAAATTGTCTGGTTAGATACATGCCAAAGGGGCACAGTACTCAATGTTAGGACTGATAAGGACTGAGTAGAGCGGTACTATAATTTTTGTGGACCTGGATGTTATACCCTTACCTATAAGTTGGGCAATATAGAATGATTTTCTTATTATCTTAGCTACATGTTGGTCAAAGGTCAGATTGCTGTCTACATATGTTCCCAGATCCCTTATTACTTTGTCAACTCTTAAGGGTGTATTATTGATGGAGTAATTAACTTACAGTGAAAGTTCTCAAATGGCATTATAAAGCATCTTTTGGCACTGAGTTTTAAGCCATGGATTTGGCACCAGTCATTTGTCTGTGTCAAACCGACCTGCAAGATATTTGTGTCTTGAGGTGAATCTATAATAGCTCTGAAGTTGCAGTCATCTGTGAACTTGGTGAGCCAGAGATCGTGAACATTAACCTTGACTTCTGAGAAGTTCATGCCAAACAGGGGTGAACCCAGCATGGAGCCCTGGGGTACTTCACTGGTGACTAGTCTCTTTGCTGAGGTGGTCTCACCAATCCTGATTTCTTGGGTCCTGACTGTGAGCCAGCCAGCAATCCAGTGAGTTATATAAGGATTTAAGCCTAACTCAGAGAGCTTGTCAACAATGACTGAGTGGGATATTGTATCAAATGCCTTTGCTAGGTCAAGATACATACTATAACTGGATTACATGTTCAGTTATTATGTATAGGTTGTGTAGACAGTCTGTATGTTGCAGATGTCTCTGTGCAGCTGTCCATCATGGCCACGTCTCTTCTGGAGGCTGGTCCACCTGTGCATCTAGCTGAGAAGCCTATGATGGGAGCAGAATGGCATGCTCTAGGACCCATAGTACCACCACATTCACACCACCAACCAGTGCTGAGGGCACTAGGAGCATCATGGATATAGATGTGGGCAGGGTACTCATGCTAAGACCACCAACATCACATCCTGATATTTGCATTCATGGAGCACTCCATTCTTTGTGCATGCTGCAGATCATGCCTGGGACCCTTCCAGGTCTGGACATCCCTGTGGATTAGGATGTTCATGGTTGTCACATAGCTTTCCTACTCACACAACAACAGCAGCTTCCATCAGTTACAACATACTGGAGACAACATTCCGCCTTGCTAAGTCTACATATTCCCCACAATCACCTGTCTGTGGCTCATGCACTCACACAGAGCATTAACCCACACACCCATTTTTGTGCATATACTGCTTGTTGTTGACACTTATCACCATAGCTTTACCCACCTGTTCATATGGTGACAACTGTGTCTTCCCCTAAGTACTACATTACCTAGGTAGCCTGTCTCTGATATACAGTGTGGCCAGTGTATGCATGGTATAGCACAGCTTGTGTATAGTATTACATGCATAATTTTTAGTGTTGTATGTTATGCTTATTCTAGCTCAAAGTTGTGAACCGGATGCTGACTCCTATCTAGTGCTACAGTGTACTATATCTGCTAATACCTTGCATAATTGTCCTCTGATGCTGGCCCCTCCCTAGGCACCTTATCACGCACGACATCTATTGCTTACTCCAAGACATCCACCTCCTGAATGTTTCTCTCCTACTGTATCTGTTTGGATAGTAACATGTTGTGTAATATGCATACACTTCATGTTCCAGTGTCATACTGCAGTGTCCCACCAGAGACATCTTGAGAGTGAAAGTGGGCTTCAATAGTCCAAACACACATTCAGAAATGATTTGTGTCTGTAATATGGTAGTGTTGTATGCATTCACTGACATGGTTTATGGGTTTCTAATTTGTGTCATTAGCCATGGCTCCTGGGAACATCTGGCATTGCAAATAGAGGGCCTTGTGGAAAATCACCCCACACAAACTGCTGATATAAGCCACACTTGTGCACTGGCATTTAGTGCAAAGGATTAAAGCTATTAGCTGTTAATGAGTTACTTTCTGATGTGCAGGGATTGATTTCCCCAGACTGTATTTGCTTAATCTGTGACCTTGACCAAGTCACTTAATTCCAAAATGCTTTTGGGAAATTAGGAGTTTTGGACAAAGCTCCTTTAATGGTCTCCTGGACTGCAAGAGTTTGAATATCTAGGGCACATAAGTGAAAACACATACAGGATATGGTTCGCATTCACTAGAAATCTAGGAATCAGTGTGGTAGATGTGAGAATCATGAGCCTAGGTGCCCCGCTGACACACTGTATATTTACCATGTGCCATACAGGCTACCTGTCAATTGATGGAGTAAAACCCCTTATAGTTATAGGAGGATTGTCCGTGCTCCTCTGGTGGAGGATTGATTGCAATGTGGATGAAGTCAATGGCTCCTTTAGGGAAATACCCTCATGATGTTGCTTTTCTTTTGTGTGATGCATGGTAACCACATATGCTTCACCATATGCTGTTGTATGCCTTAGAGAAAATGATATAGTAGCCATGTAACAGTAGCCTGGGATGCACCCACCATGTCTCCCATTGATCAGTGGAAGGTCCCTGTGGCTAAGTATTTTAAGTAATATATTAGAGTTCTCATACTACACATACCTTGATGTCCAAATGAATGGGTCCACTATACAACCCATTGAAACATCTGAATGAGTTCTGCTCATCCATTTATATTAAGCTGCTCCAAAATGGGCTCAAATGCACACATACCTGGTGTACTGAAGACAATTTCAAGCTAAATCCAAACAATTGTTGCATAGTAGCATGAATTAAAAAAGCTGTTCCCTCATCATATGTTATAAGTGATACTACTCATCAAGTAGATACAGTCATAAGACACCTGGGTATTTATGTAGACAACTCTCTCGCTCTCTCTCTCTCTCATTTGATCATCATGTTTCAACAATAGTCAGGAAATCTTTCTAGCTGGCCCAATTAATTCCCAAGGGAATATCTTCAAGATCCAGAAAAATCATTTTAGGAAATGTTTTCTCTTCAGTCTGCACTTTCTCCTAATTGTAAATTGAGACTAATAATAAATTTAAACTTAAAAAAAAAAAAAAAAAACAACCAAGTGACATAGAAAACCAACCCACTAGTGTATTAGTTAAGTGCATTTGTTCTATATAATAATATTCAACTAGAACTTCATCAGAATCATATGGAAGAATCATACCATTTCCTTTTACAATACACATCACATGATCAGTTACATCACAATAAACAAATGCATAATAAGTGAAGAAAAATTACATAGTAAAAATAAAAAACACATTAAATATAAAAAAAATAATAAATAACAACCAAAAAATTAAATCCTGCACAATCTTAAAAAACATTAAATGTTTATACAGGTATTTAAACCTGGAAGTTTATCAGAGGCAAACCTAATTTGCTACATTGCCTCTTTACTTTCTAAAAGTGCATTAATATCTCCAGCTAGTGGTGTTAATAGAATGTAAACAAGAACAAAAAAGAAAACTTTCTGAAAGTTTTCTAGGTGATAACATGTTTTACAAGAACATTTTTCTCATCTTTATTTTTACTTGCCAATTGATGCTCATAAATTCTTTTACACAGCTTTCTAATGGTCTTACCAATATAAAAACACGTACATGATTCACACTGAGCAAAATATACAGCTCCTTTCAACTGACATATAAATCTCTTTTTGGCCCAAACATGCATTCCTGAATGCTTAATAAAAATACAGGAGCCTTCAGCTAGCTACCTACAATGCTTACGTTGCCCACATTTAAATGTTCCAAAGTTGCCTTTCTTAAAATTATAGTTACTTGTATTTTGTTCAAAACAAGACTTGATGCTCTTTGTTCCTTTGTTAGAGAACAAAGTTTTTTTCCCAATCACCTCCATCAAGTCTTTATTGCCAACTGTAATCATCTAATTATTTGTAATAATGTCTTTAATATTGCCTGCATCTGTGGAGACTGGCAAAAGAAAAGATCTACCAAAATAAATTTGCCTATCAGATATTTTGCTGGAAATTGGAAAACCAACTAATAAAATAGGTCCAAAACTGATGTGTCTTTTTTTATTTATTTATTTTTTTTATTTTACATTTGTTGACTGGGCTAGTCCAGCTGGATATATGTCTATTTTCAGCAGAGGCCCGGGGAGAAAAGCTCCTCGAAAACACAGTAAACTTTATATATAAAAATAACAATATTTAACAGGTACAGGTACAATACAAAATTAAGTAATTTTATTCATGATAGATTTTACAGATGTGGGTACATTAAATATATAAGCAAATATTTTCACTTCAAAACATGTCTGCTTACAGAATCATATGACTTGTAACATTTGTCAGTTATAGGTAGGTAATGTTGAAGACATTTTAGGGGTATTGATGAAGACATTTAATAATGTATAAAGCCTGTTATCTTTATGGTTTTCAATAGGCAATTAGTATATACAGTTAATGAGACGGTTGTCTTTGTGAAAAAAATAATGTGTAGTTAGTTTGGGTTCACACAGGGACATAACCAATGGGATTTCAGGTAGGTTTTCAGCTTGCTTTTAAATTGTGTTAGTGAGGAAAGGGAGGTCAGGTCACTGGGGAGAGAGTTCCAGGTTTACCCACAGTGTTAGAGAACAAAGAGTCACCAGCCATATTGTAGGTTTTACCTATTTTTACTAATATTTTATTAGATGAGCGTAGGGTCTTAAGGTTGTTGTAGGGGGTGATAAGGTTGGTAAGAATTGGAGTGTTGATACAGGATTCTGTAGGCAACTGTTAATTGTTTGAATAGAAGTAAAGTTGGCAACTCTAGCCATCCTAGTTGTTCATAATTAGTACAGTGATGGGTTCTGAATGTAAGTTGTTTTTTGAGAGGTTAGTATATATATATATATATATATATATATATATAGGGGAGGCATAGAGGAGGGTGGAGATTAAGTGGGTCTGGGCAATAGTAGCCCTTGCTAGTGGGGTGAGAAAGCATTTGATTCTATAGAGGGAGCCTAGTTTTTTGTTGACTGTTTTTATGGTACTGTTAATGTGAGTATCAAAGTTAAGGTTATTATCCATTAGTACCCCTAGTAGTTTTATGGTTGAGTCAGAGGTTATGATGGCACCATTGTTTTATGTAACAGTAAAGTATAGCGGGAAGGCCATACGGGTGGGAGTAAAAAGTAGGAGTTTAGTTTTTTTGGGGTTCAAGATGAGGCAATGGTGTAGTAACCATTTCTCTACTGTGTTAAACACATTTTGGGTGGGGGACTAAAGATCTGATGGAGTGGGGGCTGAGCATATTAATGTGGTGTCATCTGCATATTGTACTGAGGTAGCTTGAGGAATTACAGAATGTAGGCCATTGATAAAAATAGAAAATAGAAGAGGTCCAAATATAGAACCTTGGAGGACACCAAGTTCAATGGGGAGATAAGTTGTTCTCCCACAGAACAGCCTGTTGCCTATTGTTTAAGTAGGATTGAAACCATTGTATAGCCAGTGCATCTAGAGATAGGTTTTTGAGTATGTTTATGAGAAGTTGGTGGTTAACCATATTGAAGGCTTTAGAGAGATCAATAAAGAGGGCTGAGGATAGAGTGTTGTTATTGCGATTTTTGTTAATACAGTCAGAGAAGGATAAAAGGGCACTTGTAGTGCTGTGAAATGACCTGAAGCCATGCTGGCAGTTAGCTAATAAGTTATCTATTAGGTGTTTTAACAGTTGCCTATGAATGCATTTCTCCATGATTTTTGCCAGTGGAGATAGTATAGCAATAGGTCTATAGTTGGATAATTCCATGGAGTTTCCACCTTTATGCAGGGGGATAATATGTGAGATCTTCCAAATAGATGGAATAGTACCCTCAGAGATTGTTCTGCTAATCAGAATGGAGATGGGGTAGGCTATGGCATTTGCAGCTTTTTGCAGATATTCTGCAGGTAGGAGATCAGCTGTGGGGGTGGTAGGTTTGAGTTTCAGAATAAGGGTACAGATAAGGGATGTAGGGACAGGTTTGAGATGAAATGAGGGAGGTAAGGTAGCAGTAGAGGAAGTCAGAGATGAACTGTCAGGAGTTAGTTGATTGGCAAGAGACTGAATGGTCTCAGTAAAGAATGTGTTAAAGGTATTGACAATTTGCTTTGGACTATCATGGCCAGTACCTACTGGGGTGGGTGTGACAGAACGGCCTGGGTATAAAAGTGTGTTAATCCCTGCCCAGAATTTTTGTGGTTTGTTTTGCTGGGTATGTTGGAGTTGAATGTAATAGTTTCTTCTTAGCTGTCTGAATTTTAAATGATCCTCTGGGCTTTTAGTAGTAAGCCAGACTTTATTTCTGAGGAGCATTTTTTGTTTGGTTGCTTTTGAGAGCCAGGGTGCAGGTTTATTCCTAGTTCTAATGGTCCTTTTTGGTGCATGGAAGTCTAGAATACCTAAAAATTTAGTATTAAAGTAGATTACTGCTTCCTCTAGAGGTATGTTTTTGAGGGGAGACCAGTCGCATGCTTTAAGTTCAGTTTGGAAGATGTCAGGGTTAAATTTTTTGTTGCTCCTTATTGTTCTATAGGTGATTGGGCTAGGGATGTCAGTCTTAAGTCTGATTATGAAGGTGAGTGCATGGTCGCTTATATCCTCAGGGAGAGTCCCTACTTTGTAAGTTTGGTGATGTCTATTTATCAGAATCCAGTCTAGGGAATTTTCATTGTCATTGAGTTTATTGGTCCTTGTGGGGGAGCTAATAGTTTGAGTGAACCCGTGTAGGTTAATATGAGTAGAAGGCTGTTCAGAAGTACAGCTTTTCCAGTTGATATTAAAGTCACCGAGTACTATTCTTTCTTGGGGATAGTTGGTGGAAAGCCAATTTAGGATATTTTCTAGGGTGTTAGAGTTATTCCCTGGGGGAAGGTAGACAGCAATAATATAGATGGATTTTCAATTATTGAGTTGAATTTTCGAGATAAGTATTTCTGCATTACTAATTAGAGGGGGTTTAGAGTCAACAGAGGTCACCTGTAATCCAGATTTGTATAGTATCACTACTCCACCTTCCTTCTTAGCTTTTCGGTCTAGTCTCAAGAAACTGTACCCTGGTGGTATAAATTCATTGTCTTGTATAGATGCTTTGAGCCATGTTTTAGTGAGACACAGGATATCACATGAATGTACATCCATGAGAGCATGTAGGTGGGCAACCTTATTATTTATGCTCCTGATGTTAAGATGGGCTATCAATAGTGAGATGGGAGGTCTGGTAAGGAATTAAGTACTAATGGGGGTTGTGTTATGGGTCTCTATGGACTTGATAGAATTTGGCCCTGGATTGTGATGTATATCTCCATCTATTAAGGATTGGAGTTGAATTCAAAGTGGATGTTGTAGAGATTTACATGTTAGGAACTGAGATTTCCTAGCTTTTGGCCTGTAGTATCTGATGTGAGTCAGTCTGTGATATTTTGCTGGTAGGTAGGCTATTGTGCTGGGTCTGTTTGAATGGCTTTGAGAGTGTGCTAATGGTGGAGTGGAGGTTTGCTTTGTTGGGTAACAAAGGTTTATGTAGTGGAGATGTTCATAAAATGTAAGTAGATAAGCTATAGAAAGAATAGGTATGAGGGAAGATAGAAGTAGGATCTTCAGGTGTGGAGAGGTTGATATGAATGACATTATGGCAGAGTTGTATATAGGGTAAAGATAAGGGTAAGTTAGGTGGTTTACTAAGATGAGACTTGGAAATGTTGGTTCTGGCACTTTAAGGACTGGGATCTATGATTGGTAGTTAGTATAGGGGTGTGGTTTGGGTGTATAAATGTAGGAACACTGGGGGCGGGTGGGAATTGGGGGCTGGGTAGGGGAGCAGAGTGAGCCTGCAGGGCAAACAGAGTGGGATAGAGCCAGTGAAGGAAGAAGACCCCAAGAACAATCAGTGAAGAGCTGACTGCTGAGTTAAGGTGGAGATGTGTGTGGAGGAGAGTGAGTTATAGTGAAAATAGAGGCGTGAGCAGGACTGGGATAACAACAAGTAAAAGAAAAGCAAGGTGCCTGATAAATATATTTAAGAACAGTGGGATAGATTTACAAGGCAAATACTAGGAGAAGGATGCCATCTAGTGGACAAGGATAAAAATGCAAGTAGCTTTACAAGAGTGTTGTCAGGTCTAGGAGTAATGAAGGGTAAACAGGAGTTAGCTACAGAGACTACACATGGGTAGTATGTTAAGGTTTAGGAGAAAAGAAGATTACAGTAAGGCTGCTGGCTGTCTTGGCTAGGGAGCAGACTTCAATAACATGGAAATATATTATTCAAGTATATTTTTTAATACAATAGTTATGAACATATACTTTCTTGGTTCCTTGTGGGAATGATGCTTAGGGAGAGGATTGGCTCTATTCTTTAGTTCAGGTAGAGACCAATAGTCTTAACATAAAGTTTAGTTCTTGGCCTTCAGGCAGGGCAGATTCTCATTCCCTAGTTCAGGGCAAGCAGGATGGAGAGTTTCTTGGTTCCTTGTGGGAATGAGGCTTAGGGAGAGGATTGGCTCTATTCTTTAGTTCAGATAGACACCAATAGTCAACATAAGGTTTAGTTCTCTTTTTCCTTTTGTTTCACTAATGATATCATTTAACAATTCATATTTATAACATCTACTCAAAAATAATTTTAAGTACTATTTTTTAAGTTTTTTAATTAGTTAAAATTAAATTAATTTAAAATTTAAATTAAATTAAAATGATATTTTTTAATTTTTTAAGTGCTGTTACCTAATTTGAAAAGGCAGTATCAGCACTTATAATATTAAATTGATTAAGAAGGGATCACTAAATAATAATACTTATACAGGTGGTCTGTTGAGTGATTTGTCAACAACAGTAAAAAACCTGCAGAAGGACATTTAATGTTCATATTTTCATTAAAGTTTCAATTGTAAAAGTCAATCCCAAACGTCGCCACAGTTTTACACAGGTTGCTGAAATAATTTCCAACTCAGTGCCCAACTCTTTACAAGATGAAAATCGAAAAAAATCAAACACTGCACTGCAAATGTAAACAAAAGGCTCTGTGTGAATCAGATCACTAAACAATTAATCCAAGGAAAATTTTATTTTTACCTTTCCTTCTTTCTTCAAAGCTACAAAAATATACTATATAGTCATCAAAGTTTAATATTCATAATTCAAAGCCACCCTGGTGGGATGAATTGGATTCTGATTATACCCTATTCATATACAGCAAATAGTGGGCTGTAAAAGAAATAATAATCACATTGGAACACACACACATTAGATAGAAAGAAGATAGCCAATGTAGGGACCATCACCACAATATTTCCCTAAAATAGAAAGAACTTAAAAAAAGTACCAGTTTGAGGATCACCACTTAAGAGGAGAGGACATAGATAGGGGGAGGACACTAACACCCACTAATGTGGTAGATGTGGCCACGTAGATATATAAACGCTGATTGTGAAATTTAACATCCAGAACTGGAAATAAGTTCTTTTTAATACACATACTGATTGTCAGAGAGTGAACATAGTATACCTTTAAATGTCAATGTGGACAATCTGAGGTGCATTCTATGTTGGAAAGACAAAAATAAAAGGATCGAGAGGATCAGAGACCATATATATAATATATGTATGGGGTCTGTGCATAATGCACTTGCTAAACACGTTAATAAGGCCAGGGGTGTTACATAGATTTTTGTTATGGTGTTACACATGTTACACTAAGAGGTGGGGACAGAATGACATTTCAGAGGTACATAGAATATGAATTGATATGTCTTATTATATGTCTAGGAGCGAGTGTTTGAATCTGGTTTGAAATTTGAAAGTTCTTTGAAACCAGTAAAATAAAGAATAATGAGTAGTGGAATGTAAGTAGTGTGGTGTGGTAGTGGACTTAGGGTGTAGTCTATGTATGTAGCATTAAAAGTATATTTTTACTGTTTTTAAATATATTTTTTTTTATTATGTGCATTTATTTATAGATTTATTTTGTGTAGAAATTTTTTTGTGTAGTTTTTTATTTTTAGCCTTTATATATTTTTTTATATAATATTATTTTTTGTTTTTATGCTTGGTATTTTTTTTATTTTTTTTTTTGATGATCTTAATATGCTGTGTTGTTATCATATTTTATAGCTTCAGTTTTAGGCAGCCTGATAAATAGTATTCTATATGATACATGATGAGAGATTAAATTTACATTTATAATGCATTTTTTTGAATTTATATATTATAAATTTTATTTATTTTAATTTATTTTTTTAATTTTGTCGGTTTTTAATGTATTTGTATGACTTATGACTCTTGATTTTGACCTATATTATTCTTTTCTTTATTTTTTATATATTTGATTGGAATTTAAATGCAATTAAAATATATGATTTGTGTTATGTGTGTGTTATTTAAATGTTGTTATATATCTTATATGTTAGTTATGTATTGAAGTTTTTAGAGTTTTAGACAAATGATGACCTGAACACTGATGAAGCATTTCTGATTCAAAAGGAATTGTCGGAATTAATATTTTTTTGAATGAATGATGTATGTTTGAGAGTGTATTATAATTATTAAAATTTTATTATTATAATAAATTTTAATCTATATATTGTGAAGAGAGATTGCAGCAAGAAGCCGTTCTTGTCATGAAATTTTCCCTTCGATGATTTGCAATCGGATCAGAAAGTTTCAATTGTAGTTTTTTCACATTTATTTATTATTTATTTAATTACATGTGTTTACCAGGAAAATCCAACTAGGTCATAAAAGCTCATTTTTAATGAAGGCCCAGAGAGAAAAGTTCCACTTAACCCAGAAAAACAAAAATAAAAAATTCAAAGGCATTACTTAAAAAAAAAACAGTTGAAAATTATACAGTTCAAAAATAATCAGCAATATTGTGAGGCATAGAGATATACCAAAAATATGTTACAAAGAGATCAATTAAAAAAGCAAAGTAAAACATTATATGCAATTCTGGAGAGCATCCTTTTGTTTGATTAAAATCTATAATATAAAAAAAGAAAAAAAATTGAAGTTCATAGGTTACAAACATACCTTTCAACTGTCCTGAATTTTGTGGGAAATACCGCTTTTTTTGACCAAAGTAAGAGGCTGGTATAGAATACCAACTGGTGGTTTTGAATCATGATTTACAGCTTCATAGGAGCTCATACTGAACTATAAATGTTAACAAACAGCGATTCTGAAATGTAATCAATCGCATTTTGGTATTCTGGGCAATGGCCAATATTTCAGAAGCTGACCCAATCACATTTAAGCATTCTGGTTGTCAAACATTTTTAAAGATGTAATTTCAGTTGTAAAATTCAAAGTTAAACCTCTTTACTAGTTGTTTGAATATTGATCACTTGTAGGGTGATTAAGAATGGTGTCATTGTATAAAAAAACAAGTTAAATTACAGAGAGGAAGATGATTAAACTGATTAGGTTTAGTGCCACTGTACTAAAAAATAATAATAATATTGTCAAAATCACACAAATCAGACTTGCAGCAACTCCTAGAATTCAAGCCTTGTGTTTGTGATGAGGTAAGCAAATTAAATAATCTACCGCCAGTCTAGCCCTTATACAAAAGCAGCATAGAGCTTTCCAGTTTTATTCATGTTCGGCAGTAAAACTTGTTGCAAGGTGCAATCATATGTTAACATTTTTTTACACTACTTATTCTAAACTTGGTTTCATTTCATCAGCATAGGGGCAGAAGAGACTAAATTGGTAGTGAAGCAGGTTATTTAGTTTCCCCAGACCAAAGAATTCAGTACCTCAAGTCTTGCAGAATGTATAAAACTTTACTGAATTACTTAAAAAATACAGTACAGCACTCATCCATGTGTGCCAATAATGCACTAATATACTCAATGCAAAAATAAGTAACCACATTCTGTGACTGCACTAATTTCCCACTGAAGTAGTTCAGTAAAGGTGGAATATGAGAATGCATTCTTTGGTCTGTGTTCTGTAGATTGTCATTCTTATATTCATAGGATGATAGGAAGTTACTAGGCTAATGGCCCTAAGACCATTACAAGCCTAGCCAAGTTCTTACCCTGTCCAAGAGGGACACAGATGTTACCCCCTGGGTGAATTTATGGTCACCCATCCAAGCATCCAAATTCCATTTGATGAGGGCCAAAGAGGTACTCTGCTTGACATGAAGGGGGAGTCTATTTTAAAGGTGTGGCAACCTCTGGGAGACAAATCTGTCACTCCAGCAGGTATTAATAATGTCACATATCAGGTTAAGGTCTTTAGAGTGAGTAACCCATGTAGCATTTGACCTGACATATATGCAGCATTTCCAATAAGGCAGGGTTGCCTTGCCTTGTATGTAAGGCAGAGATCACTTCTGAGTAGTCTGTATGAAACAGAACAAAGTGATAGTGATTTCAGATGATCCTCATAGGACAGATGCTGAGGACCTTGAATTTTCTTTGTGAGGAACCTTTGTGGTTTTTCCAATTGCTGCAGGTGCTTGGAAAATTACATACCAAAGGGGCAGTGTAATCAATTATTGGCCTGATGAGAGAAGGGTACAAGAAGGTTATTGCTTCTTTTTTTCTGGAGGCAATGCCCTTACTTATGAGATGGGCAACACAGAATGCACTTCTTACCACTGTGAAGACATGGTGGTCAAAGGTAAGGTTGCTGTCAACTTGTGTGCCCAGGTGTCTCATCACTGAGTGCATATTTAAGGTGTTGCTACTGATGTGGTAGTTAGCAGGAACATTGTTTTTACCAAAAGGAATGATAATACATTTTTGCATTAAGTTTAAGGCTATGACTTTGGCACCAATCATTTTTTTTGTGTAAGACCCTCTTGTAGGATGTTGACATCATTTGGAGATTCAATGACTGCTCCCAGTTTGTAGTCATCAGCAAGCTTTGTCAGCCACAGACCTTTAGTTTTTGCTTGTACTTTGGAAAAAATAGATTCCAAACAGTAGAGGTCCCAGGACTGATCCCTGTGGAACATCACTGATTACAGGTCTGCTGTTGGAGGTGGTGCTTAGACTATGATTGAAAAGTGTACCCAATGATGTTGTTAATTCATGTTGGAGCCCATGTAGGATGCAGCCTGGGATGTTATCAGGTCCCATAGATGCTGTGTTTTTGGCCTTAGAGAGAGCATTTATGACCTGCTCTTTAGAGATACAAGGTAGGGGACAGGTGGTAGGGATGTCATGGGGTATGTGTGGTGGGGACACGCAAGTAAAGTTTTCAAAGAACATGTCAGCCAACAGGTTAGCTATGTCCACAGGCTTAATATATGTGGTATCATTAACTACCAGTTCGGCACAAATCTGACCCTTTCCTTTAGGTTATGGATGTAACTATAGAATACCTTGTGGTTGTCCTTTGTTGACGAAGCTAATTCGGATTTGTAGTTTTCTTTGGAGGACTTCACAAGAAGTCTTATTTGCTTGTTTAAGCTGAGGAGGGTGTGTTTCCAGTTTAGGAGGGCTCGCTCCCTCTTACTCTTAGACAGCAACCTGCCAGTTGTCCACCAGGCAGGTTTGCTCCTTGAGGAGATTGTTTTGGTCCAATCAGGTACAGCCAAGTCAATGTACATATACAGGTGTTTGTATAAAGCATTGGTGCAGAGCTCGGCATATTTTCCTGTTCCATCTGAGGGAGGAGGTGCAGTGAATCAATTTATACCATCCTATAAAAGGGTATAATCTGCTTTGGAGAAGTTTTTAAGATTAGTTTTTTGCTGGGGAGGGGGGGGGGGGTTCAGGTGTGATAGTTACTTTGAATCAGACTGATTTGTAGTCAGATCTCACCGGGGAGGACTGCACAGTGGGGATGCTACAGTGGTCCACCATACTGGTAAGCACCAGATCCAAGATGTTGTCACCCCTTGTGGGGGTGTCAACCAGCTGGTCCAGGGCACTGAAGTTAACAAAGGTAAGGAACCTTTGGGCAAGCAAGTGAGTTTGAGCACGAGTAATTTACCCAGTCAATGGATGGGTAGTTAAAGTTGCCCAAAACCATGGTGTTCGGATGTGTCATGATAAACTCAAATATATCCAAATAGGCAGAGTGGATGTCCTGATTCATGGAAGGGGTCCTGCAGCTGGCAATGACTTGAATAGGTGTCCTACCAACAGTTAATTGCACCTGAAGTGGCTCCAGGGAATCATACTGTTTAAGCAATCTAGAGGTGTATTTATCTTTGATGAATACTGATACACTGTCTCCTTAGTTTTCACACCTTCAGTCTGAGGTCTGAATGGGGGGAAGGAGGTGTAATTCAGGTGTAATATGGCTGGGGTGCTCTCCACAGCCTTGAACCAGATCTCCATGACTGCAAAAATGTCTGCATCTTCCAAGGTAAGGACAGCTTCCAGTGAGTGCAGTTTCATGTTGAGACTCCTAGCATTTAGCAGCTGTTTTAGATGGAGGTTTTACTTTGGGAGTTTTGTCCTTGAGACACTGCTTAAAAAAGACACTATGGGGGGTGGCAAGAGCCTTAGCCAGTAGCCGAAATCTCAGGGGTGACAGATGAAGACCATCTCTGGCAAAGCATCAAGGTCTATCGATCATATCATCCTAGGCTGAAAAATAGTGAATCCCCTTAGAATGACACTAGACAATTATTGAAGTCAATCATTTTTTGCTTGTATTGAGGCATCATCCTAGTTGAAAGTAAAATATTGTTTAAGGCTAGGGACTTACCTGCTGAGACACATAGTCCAAGAGCTCAGTCATGTCTCTTTTCATATAGTCCAGAGAGGTATGTCTCAAATCATTCACACCAACATGGACTATGACAGAGTTATAACAGTACCTGTTGTTGAGAGACTTGAGTGCATGTGTGATATAATGTATCCTGGCACCTGACAGACAGCTGACTGTGACCTTTTCCTTATCCAGCCCGGTGAGAGTTACATCAGGGTGTCTCACGATGGAATCACTTATGACAAATATGTTTGTTTTGTGTTTTGCCTTAAAGGTGTGACTGATGAAACACTAGTGCATGAGCTATTATGTGTAATGAATTCTGCAGAGGACATATTATGTGTAGCATGCTTGTGTTTGTGTTTGGGAGGTCTCTGGTGTTTAGGTATGTTTCTGGTGAGGACCTACGCATATGTAGGTACGTGTGATGTGGGTTTGGGTAGAGTAGGAGCTGAGGTGTGCATGCTGACAACACGCTCATTGTCATAAGTACTGACTGGTATGTGAGAGAGCATGGATTCAAAGTTCTTAATATAGTTGCATCTCTCACACATGTTTGTGTGGACTAGGAGTAAAGGGTTTATACAGACCATCCTGGCCAGGGTGGAATGTTTTGCTTTCTTTACTTGCTTACTTTCTCTCCTGAGTCAAGTTCATAATGGTGGAACACTAGTTTGTTGCAATTTATTCACATTAGTCATTTGATCAAGACTTTAATTTTTTATAAATTGCATCATGGGAATACTTAATCCATGGCCAGCTGAAACCTTTGCAATATATCTCTGCATGTTCTGATGTTTCCACTTTTTATACATTCTGCTACACAATCCAACAATTCTGTGCTACTATGACTGTTGTTTATTAATTAGCTGTTCTGGAATAGTGTTACAGTGTGCTGGGCACATAAACAGACTATGGTCCTTTCTTTCTAGCACCTGGAATGTCACTGTGGATGCTTTCCTATTTTGCTCTCTAGAGCTATTTTGTAATGGTGCCATTTGCAGTCAGAAGCTCCATACTGCTTGCCCTTTAGTCTCTTTCAATGCATTATTGTTTGCCTGTTTTGCATTATTTTGTCATAGTTACTATTTTAGACTTCAGCTTTTGAGTGCATTGTACCTCACAATCCTATTGTAAGTGGGATGTTGTGCGAGTAACTATGTAAATATTATGCAGGTATCCAGATTTTGGCTAAATGTACCTAATTTTGAGGTGCCTTTGTCCAGATTTTCAATATCAGCAGGTTGAGAGGTATGGTTACAAAAGAGAAAGAAAGATTATGAGGTACCTAGAAAAGTGTCACTAGAATTTAAAAGAACTTTGAACATTTCAATTTGAATCCAAAATAAAAATGAAATGAAGTCCAGTTCTTTCAGAGAGCAAATACCTACAGTTTACCTAGGAAATAGACATAACAGGGCCACATAAAATATATTGTGGGGAGACCTTAGACCGCAGAGCTCCCATTATTATATATCATTATCTCTATGTCCTTGTTCTCCAATGGTAAGAGCAATTTAACAAAATGCATTTGCTGACTTTTACCTTTGACTGTACTTTTGATGTGATGATGAATAACTGCTTTTGAGAAATTAACAATGCACCAAATAAATTGGATGTTGAAGTGACAAAAATATATTACTGTTTTTCTGAAGGCAAATGTGAATTGAACTAATAATGAAAGCAATTCCAAGTGCTAAGATAGCAGCAAAAAATAAAAATCATAACATAGTATAAAAGTGGAATTAAAACTAAAACCTGATTTTCCACTTCCCTTTTTCTGTAGTGGTATGCAAAGTTCAAAAATGAATTTGTTAAAATGTTTTTCCCAAGAATGGAGCAACTCTTACCCCAAATGCATCATATCTGTGGAAAACACAACTTAATAGGTCATGAAATAAGTTTTATACAGGGAAGCAATATATCCCCCATTTACTCATTTCACCATAAAATTTATCTGAAGCAATTACTATTTGTAAGATACCTGTTCTCAGGAAGACATCAGTTTGTTTGATGCTGAGCAAAATACATGATGAACTGACAAGTTTATTTTGGTGTTTATTATGTTTTTATATCAGGAAACAAAGAGGACTAATGTATGATTTATACTGCCTCATTTTATTTATTTAGTTGCTTACTTATTCCCTTTCTTATATACTTATTTACTTATCTAATATTAATTATCTATAATAATGGACTGATCTACAAGAGGGCCATTTCAGCCACAGCCTGGGAAAACAATAAAGAAAAGCAGCTAAAAATTATACTTGATAGAAGAAAGGTAAGTGGTTATAATATGAACATAACAAAGATTTGATGTAGAAGTAGCATTACAGATAAGCAAGACAAACCCAGAAAAAAATAATATCCATTTCTGAATAATTTTTATATTCATGTGTACAATAATAGTAAATTCAAGCTCTCCTGTGGGGTAGATGGAGACAGTTAATAACTGATTGAAGTCCATCTGCTTATCCTATCGCTCACGGTGGCAGGATTTAGATGAGCAGGATTTAGATGAGCAGATGGAAAGCTGTAGATTAGTTAGCAGTTAAAGACAGCTTCATAGTTAAGGCTTAGTTGATATACTGAGAAAAGTTGAGCAACTATATATCAAAGTTTAAATGACTGTCAGTATTTAAGGCTGTGGATGGCAACTCTTTTGTTAAAGAAGTCTGTTAAGGTACATCTAAATGTGCTGCCTTTGTATGTGCTAAGGATACCAGTTGGAACTGAGGCTCAGATATCATGTCCAGGAATTAAGAAGGCATGGTCTGTAGTGGATAGGGCAGTGACAGGCTCAGATATCAGTAGGGCATTGCTAGCTGTGGATTCTATTTGTATGCTATATTAGATATAGCCAGTCTGTTGCTGAGTAGGGATGGACCAACATTATAAAGTACCTTATGGATAATGCTGTGAAGGAAATGGTATGCCATTTGGCTTGTTGGAAGATACTGCAGTGAAGTTCTATTTTTGGTGAAAGTTTTATAAAATGGCATACTCTGTTAGAAGGTTTGGAGATTCTTTTAGGTTTCTATTTGAAGCTGTACAGGGAAAGGTAAACCATATTCCAGTAAGGGTTGAAGTATACTTTTGCCTATAGCAGCTCTGCCTTTGGGGTATGGAGTGTACGATCTTCCTGCAACCAAAAAAGGTAAAGTTGATTTTAAAATTCAAGCTAGTAATGCACAAAGACATGTTAAAACTTTGGTCAAGTGTGATTCTTAAGTATTTGAAATGGTAAACCCATTCAGTATTGTGACAACCGTGCCCTGGCCCAGCAATCAAGGAGCCTCAATCCTCATCACTGACACCAGGGAGGTCATCTCCTAGAAGAGAAAAGGATAACTAATACACACAGTAAAGTACAATTTCCCTTAAGTGCACACAGAGATCACAGTCAGTCTGGGGCTGGTTGCTCCCTTATTCACCAGGTCCCCAATAACACTCCCCACTGGCACAGCTATAGGGTCCAGGTCTCAGCCTATCTGGGCAAGCTAAAACCTCCAGTACCCTCTCTGTTCAACCAGTGCTTTGTGTCCCTGCCAAGTAGCTGACACAACACACACACACTTTGAGATAAGTATTTATACAACTTCACAGAAACTCCTGGGAAAGGCTGACACAGATTATCCAACTGTGCCCCTTTACCCAGACTATACGGTAGTAATTATTGCCACCACCCAGTTATTTATCAGCTACTAAAAGGCCCTTAAAAGGGTGTTCAATTATTACTGTGCAATATTATAATCCAATGGTATTATGACTAACAGTCAAGGCTTACTTTAGAGTGGCCTACTACAATAACCTCTATAAATATGCAATGTACTGTAGAGCTTATCTCTACACAAACCAGCCACAGGTAGATGGTTTTAAAAATATTTAATAATAAATAATTAAAACACAAGACAAGACTACTACACCACAGAGATATCTAAGAGTTCACGGATCACACAGAAACTTAAAATAATACAGTAGGACAGGTCTGATTTCAAAGAAAAATACCTAATAAATCTTTACTAGCTTTAACTATTCTTAAAAGAAATCACAGTGCTAAAACTTATAAGTGAGCATAAGGCAGAGTGCTGATAAGTTGGATGTCCAAAGTCAAAATGCTCTCCATGTCTCTTGTTAGAAATAGTATTTAAACATTACTAACAAACATGTCTCTAAGGCCCTCCCAAATTACATCATTTTTGACACTTAGGTTTTCCCAGTATTCATATTGCATCATCTTAACACCTGGTCTGGGTTCTCAGGCCACAAACTGCATTATTTAGCAAACTAACACATGCACAGAAACTTATAACAATAGAAGACATTTCACATGTATGTTCTAACAGAAACTAGAACAAAAAAGCACATTCCACATCTAAATTCTGGTCATAAATTTTAGCCTTAAAACAATGGGCATGAAACCTTCATCCAGCCGCATTGGAGCTGAATTCTAACATAAAAGGGTCACAACATGCTTCACTGGGCCAGTAGAGTGCAATGTTGTCACATATTTTGCAGTTCCACATTTCACAGTATTCTTTACACTCAAGACAAATGCCTGTATTTTACATTTATTATCAAGAAAACATGCCTGTATTTTACATTTATTTACAAACGCCAGAATTATATATCAAATTCTATTTGACTAGGCTGGCAGCCTTCGCCCATCTCTCCCCAATCGTCACATCTCCCCAGGGAACTCAAGCAAGTTTTTCAAGTGCCCCTTGAGAAACATCGCTTGAGAGTGTCAGGTCTATCAGGGTGTACCTCACCCCATTCCCTGTCTTGAGAGCCCATCTGCATTGGCATTGCTACTCCCACTGTGGTGCTGCACTGACATATCATTTGCTTGCAACCCCAGACTGCATCTTAGCAACTTGGCATTTTGCTGACTGGCTCTATTTAACCATGTTAGAGAGTTGTGATCTGTCATCACAGTGAATTTTCTTCCATACAGATAAGGCTGAAGTTTTTGTAGTGCCCACACTATGGCTAGACATTCTTTTTCTACCACTGCATAGCATTCCTCCCTGTGTTGGAGCCTATGACTGAGATAAACCACTGGGTGCTCTTCTCCTCTCCCATAGTTTGAAGCATCCACCTGCACAACAAAGTCTTTGCTGTAGTCTGGACTGGCTAACACAGGGGGTCCTCCCAAAGCTTCCTTAAGCTTCTGAAATGCCTGCTCACATGCTGGGGTCCACAATACCTTATCTGGCCTATTCTTCCTTGTCAGGTCTGTAAGGGGAACAGCTATGGTACTATAATTGGGAACAAACTTTCAGTAGTACCCTGCTGTCCCCAAGAATGCCCTCACCTGCTTTTTGGTAACAGGTGCAAGCCATGCCTGAAGGGCTTCCACTTTGGCAGGTTCTGGCCTTATCTTACCACTCCCCACTCTATGTCTTAGGTAGGAGACCTCTGCCATACCCACCTGACATTTGCTCGGCTTAATGGTCAACCCTGTCCTCTGTAGTCTGCCCAGCACCTCCCTGACATGCTGAAGGTGCTCTTGCCAGGAATGGCTGTAGATAGAAATATCATCCATGTAAGCAAGGGCAAACCCTCCTGCTCCTGCTAAGATATGATCTACCAGCCTCTGGAAAGTCATTGGGGCATTCTTTATCCCAAAGGGCATTTTTGTGAACTCATACAAGCCAAAACAAGTCACAAAGGCTGACTTCGCTCTAGCACTGAGAGTCAAGGGCACCTGCCAGTAACCCTTGGTAAGATCAATGGTTGTAAGATACTTGGCTCCACCCAGCTGCTTAAGGGCCTCATCTGTCCTAGGCATGGGGTAAGCATCTGCCTCTGTGTGACTATTTAATTTCCTGTAATCCACACAGAACATGTTGCTACCATCCTTCTTTGGCACCAACATCACTGGTGAGGTCCAGGGATTGTTGGACTCTGGAATCACCCCTAGTTCCAACATCACCTATAACTCCTCCCTCAGAGTCTGTTTGACTCTCTCATGCACCCTATAAGGGGGCTGCCTGATAAGCCTTTGGGGTCCTGTATCCACCTGGTGCTGCAGCAGGTGGGTGCTCCCTGGTTTTCCGGTGAACATGTCCTAAACTCCTTCAACACTGCTTGGATTTCTTGAACCTGGGTAGGAGATAGCTGTTGGGACATTGCTACACCTTCCACCAAGGTGTCAGCCCGAGCCTCACTAAGGAGATCAGTCACAAGATCTCTCTCAGACTCCTCCTGCAATCCACTGCAAATGCTCAGCATAAGGGCCTCCCTATCATGATAAGGTTTCATCATGTTAACATGGTACAATTTGTGCCCCTGCCATCTGCCTAGCACTTCCACCATGTAGTTAACATCACTTACCTTTCTTACCACCTTGTAGGGTCCCTCCCAAGCTGCCTGCAGCTTGTTGTGTCTGACAGGAATGAGAACCATCACCTGCTGTCCTACAGCATACTCTCTAGCTTGAGCAGTCCTGTCATACCACACCTTTTTCTGTTGTTGGGCTTCTGCCAGGTTCTCCTGGGCCAGGCCCATGAGTTCCCTGAGCCTTGTCTTGAGGTTCAGGAAATATGCCACAACAGACTCCTTGTGAGACTCACACTCACCTTCCCACTCATCTCAAATTAAATCTAGAGGACCCCTCATCCTATGCCCATACAGCATCTCAAAGGGTGAAAAACCTGTGCATACCCAGGGAACCTCTCTGTAAGCAAACAACAGGTGGGGCAAATATTTGTCCCACTCCCTCTTAAAATGATCTGCAAATGCCCGTAGCATGGACTTGATTGTAGAATTTAACCTCTCAACAAGATAATTAGCCCGGGGATGGTAGGGGTGTTCTTTATGGGCTTCACCCCACAGGACTTCCACAGACAAGCCAGCAGGTCTGACATAAAATTGGCACCTCTGTCAGACAGTATTTCCTTTGGAAAACCTACCCTGCTGAAAAGCATTTGCCACCTTCTCTGCCTCAATGGTGGACAAAGCCACTGCCTCGGGGTATCGTGTAGCATAATCTACAATCACTAGGATATACTTTTCCCTGTGGAACTTGGGGTACTCAGAGGACCCACAATATCCATAGCTACCCTCTGAAATGGCTCCTCAATCACAGGCAAAGGCATCAAATGAGCTCTCACCTTGTCTCCTGCCTTGCCTACCTTTTGGCACTGCTCACAGGTCCTGCAGTACTCTGTTACATCTCTGGAAATTCCAGGCTAATAGAAGTTTTGCATAATATGCCTCTTTGTATGTTTTATGCCCATATGACCTGCAAAGGGAATATCATGGGCTATGGCTAGAAGCACCAGATGGTAAGCTCTAGGCACTACCAACTGCCGTACTCTCTCACCTTCTAGCCCTCCCTCAGGGGTTCACTCTCTGTACAGTAACCATTTGTTCCAGTATGAAGATTCCCCCTTCCCTTGAGAATCAGGTGCCTCCCTAGCTACCTGTCTCAGGCCTTGCAACGTAGGGTCTGAGAGCTGAGCATGTCTCAACTACCTCCTTGTAACCCTTCTCAGCTCCCCTTCCACAGGAAGTCTGGCATCCTCTGACAGTGGTGCCTTGCTGTCAGCCTGGGTACTACTACTCACCTCTACCTTTGCAGTTACCCTGTCCAAGGGACCATCAGTACCTACAAGCAGCCATGGCTCACATTCAGTCTCATTGCTACAGTGTAGCTCACTCCCTAAAGTAACAACCTCAGCAGTCCTGGCTGCAAGTATGCAGTCTGTCTGGGTCTCCCCCAGGCTACCAGACTCACATGCTTGTCTCCTAGCCTCACTGCATGTAACTGCATAAGTACATAGTACTGCCTCATCCAAATCCTTCCTTCTCAGGACATCTGCAGGATGGTAGTTCCATACCCCTGTTGTCTCAAGACAACTTACTGTTGGCATTTTGTCTTTCCCACTTGCTGGCTCCCTCACCTTTGGTTCCCCACCTTGCCTACGTGGACATCTGTATGCCACATGACCCCACTGGTTGCATTCAAAATATTTCACCCCAGGTCCTGGACATGTACCTTGACTAGTGGCTTCCCCTGCTACTGGCGGATTCTGTTGGGGCAGTCTGTGCTGCCCACTATGGGTTCCTTTATTCCCATGAGCAGTACTGTGGGTCCCTTTCCTGTGCAGGGCTGCCCTGCTTGCTAGGTATAGGTCTCCCTTCTTCCCCAACTCCTCTGAAGTAGCACACTGTCTATCAGCTAACCAGATCCTCATGTCCTCAGGCAAAGTGCTAAGGGCTTGTTCCCTTAACAAAAGGTCTGCCAGCCCTTCAGAAGTGGTGACCTGACATCCACTCACCCAGCTATGAGAATAAGTGCTCAGTTCAGCAACATATTCACATACATTTTCATCTGCCTTGCGTCTATGCTCACAAGACTTTTTCCTATACATTTCAGGTGTTAGCTTAAAACATTCTAATAAATGTATTTTTACAGCAGTATAATCAAAACAGTCAGTGTCATGCATTTTTTCTAAAGAAGTTACAGCTTTACCATGGAGTAAGGCGGTTAGGAACCATACCCAGAGCCTTTGGTCAACATCATACTGTTTACATACCTGCTCAAACATATGAATGAAGCTATCAAATTTATCCCCCTCTTTAAACTGTGGAAGAAATTTACTGACCTTTTGTGCTTCTGGGGTCCTGTTACTCTCTTCCCCATTACCTCCATGACTCTGACGAAGAGTCAGCATTCCCTTTCATGCCTCCTCTGCAGTTCATTTTCCTTAGCTTGTAGACTCCTCATTTTCTCGGCTGCTTCTAGTTCCATATGCCTGGCCTCCAACTCAAGTGTCTTCAGCTCCAGCTGGATTTTTAAGTCCACTGCAGAAAGGTTGAGCTGTCCATTCTCTGAGGATATTGTATCTCCACTGTCAGTCTGATTGTCCTCCAGGCTGCTGTTTTCTGATGCATTTGTAACCAAGACTGCAATCAGGTCTGCTTTAATCAGGTTTCCATTTACTAGTCCCCTAGCCTGGCACATCTCCGCCAGCTGGCTCCTTGTCAGGTTTGACATGCTGCCTGCTCACCCTGACTAACACTAAGCTAACAAAAGAATTAAAACAACTCTGAGTATATACTGCATGGCTGTTTTATGGTACAAAACACTTTTAGAGATCACTATACATAAGCTACAGGAATTTGCTCTACCCACACCACTACAAGCCAATTAGTGTGTGAAGTAGATCCCACCACTGCCACCAATTGTGACAACTGTGCCCTGGCCCAGCAATCAAGGAGCCTCAATCCTTACCACTAACACCAGGGAGGTCATAAAGTACAATTTTCTTAAGTGCACACAGAGATCATAGTCAGTCTGGGGCTGGTTGCTCCCTTGCTCACCAGGTCCCCAATAAGACTCCCCACTGGCACAGCTATTGGGTCAAGGGCTCAGCCTAACTGGGCAAGCTAAAACCTCCAGTACCATCTCTGTCCAACCAGTACTTCATGTCCCTGCCAAGTAGCTGACACAACACACACACACACTTTGCGATAAGTATTTATACAACTTAACAGACACTACTGGGTAAGGCTGACACAGATTCTCCAACTGTGCCCCTTTACCCAGACTATACGGTAGTAATTACTGCCACCACCCAGTTAATTATCAGCTACTAAAAGGCCCTTAAAGGGTGTCCAATTATTATTGTACAATATTATAATCCAAAGGTAGTATGACTAACAGTCAAGGCTTACTTTAGAGTGGCCTATTCAAATAACCTCTATAAATATGCAATGTACTGTAGAGCTTATCTCTACACAAACCAGCCACAGGTAGAAGGTTTTAAAAATATTTAATAATAAATAATTAAAACACAAGACAAAACTACTACACCACAGAGATATCTAAGAGTTTACAGATCACACAGACACTTAAAATAATACAGTAGGACAGGTCTGATTTCAAAGAAAAATACTTAATTAATCTTTACTAGTGTTAACTATTCCTACAAGAAATTACAGTGCAAACACTTACATGTGAGCATAAGGCAGAGTGCTGATACATTGGATGTCCAAAGTCAAAATGCTCTCCAAGTCTCTTGTAAGAAATAGTATTTAAACATTACTAACAAACATGTCTCTAAGGCCCTCCCAAATTACATCATTTTTGACACTTAGGTTTTCCCAGTATTCATATTGCATCATCTTAACACCTGGTCTGAGTTCTCAGGCCACAAACTGCATTATTTAGCAATCTAACACCTACACAGAAACTTACAACAATAGAAGACATTTCACATGTATATTCTAACAGAAACTAGAGCAATAAAGCACATTTCACATCTAAATTCTATTAATAAACTTTAGCCTTAAAACAATGGGCATGAAACCTTCATCCTGCCACACTGGATCCGAATTCTAACATGAAAGGGTCACAACATGCTTCACTGGGCCAGTAGAGTTGTCACATATGTTGCAGTTCCACATTTCACAGTATTCTTTACCCTCAATAAACATGCCTGTATTTTACATTTATTATCAAGAAAACATGCCTGTATTTTACATTTATTTACAAATGTCAGAATTATATATCAAATTCTATTTTACTAGGCTGGAAGCCTTTGCCCATCTCTCCCCAGTCATCACAAGTATCATGGTTACTACAAGTAAGCAGATTTCTAAGAGTAGGCAGATTTTTGAGTTTTTGAAAGATGCTACAAAACATCACTTTGGTCTTTTTTGGCATTTGAGATAAGCTGTTTAGCAGTTTACCAGGGATGGAAGTAGTGTAATAATGGTTGTAGGTTATATATTATTGTTTTATGTCTACTGGCTGATTTGTAGTCAACACGGTCATTTCTATAAAAGATAAAATTTGATGTTTATAGGTTAATGGGCAAGAAGTTAATAAAATTTATTAATAATACTGGTGTTAGAACATAATCTTTATGAGTCCTATAGGCAATGCTAAGTGATGTAGACACACTGTTATTATAATTCACAACAAAACTTCTATTATTAACATAGCTTGAGAACTATTTAATGCTGGACAATCTAAAATTAGAGCATGCACGAGAATTGATTAGATGTTTATAAGTCATCGATTCAAAGGCTGTTCTGAAGTCCATAAATGGGTTGCCAGTGAGGTGACTGTTATTACCTCTAAGAATAGTGTAAACTATGCGCAAGACAGTTGGTGTGCCTGTATTTCTTTAACAAATCATCGAGCTGTTGTGAAGGAATTTTATAACGGTATAAAAAGTCTTTAATCTGACTGTGTACTATGTATTGTTATTTCAAGCAATTTGCCCAGGTGAAGCAATAGTGAGATCAGAGGAACGTAAGTTGTATTAGTATGTTTGATGCATTTTGGTGTTGGAGTGACTGCTGCTGTTTTTGTTGGCATATGGGAGAGGTCGAAGAGATGGCATATATGAATAGATAACCCATTCAAAAATAATTTAAGGAATAAGACAGCGAGTTCACTGTTGAGTAACAATTGTAACAGTATGGTGGTTTTTTTGAAGTGAGATCTTTTTTGGGTAGAAGGATGGAATGTAAGGACCAAGAGTTGTTGGACTGGGGAAGTTAAAGGGTGCATAAGTTTGTGGGATGTTAATAAATTCTTAGTAATTTCTTCTGGGAAAGTACATAGGGAGATGCTATTGCTTTTTGTGAAAACTCATAGCTATGCCTTTTCTTAACAAAAGTGCCTAAGGCTAATGAATATAGAAGTTTGCCTGCTGTGGAGGTAGCCTGGCTTGAGTTTGAAGTCAGTTAGTGGCCATGGTGTTACAAGGGTATAATGTTTCTGTCATAAATAGGAAGATGGAAGTTCATATCACATCATATAAAAATAGATTATAATCCTCCTCTATCTACCAGTAAGCCAAAAGGCAAATCCAGCTTGCTTTAGAAGTCACTATTAACTATAGAAGGTTTATAGCCAGATATAATATATTTCAGGGATTAACCACTTTCTGTGAAAAAGAGTAGATTGCTGTTCTACTCTTACTAAAGTGTTTTATTATTCTATAACCAGACAAAAAAACACTGCAGAGGTTATTATTTGCTGTACTTGGTGTGATTTAAGCACTGTTTTTCTGCTTTGTTCAAGGTTGTTTTTTTATTAATCTATCACTATTCTCACTAGATTCCTGCAATCTGTGGAATTCAAAAGTTGTTTTCAAAAGCTCTGAATACAGGTAAGAAGGACCCCTCTTTATATATGGCATTCCAGTGAGATAAACACCTATATAGCCTTTGTTTGTATGTAACTTAACTAATCTAGGTCAGTGATACTCTGAGTATGTCTTTTTTGGATATGCTCAAGCCTTTGAATGCTTGATTTAATATAAGGATTCCAAAAGGGACTTTTGTATTCCAGCCTGGATTTTCCAAGGCTACGTAATAGCACAATCAAAAATGTAAAACTCACCGATCAGATAAATCTAAAAATATATCCATTGGCATTGAGAGCAAACAAGTGAATTGCATCCATGTCATGGCGAAATATCATTTGTTACCAACTAAAATATGCAAATACTTGAACACAGTTATTGGTCCAAGTTGTCCATTGTTAATATTCTAAAAAGATTTCATACTTTTGTCTATATTAATTATTATATTATTATGATACACCCAAATAGACAATTTGTTCAAGGATGTTTGTAAGCATGATGCATCATCAGGCAGAGCTATTATTTTCCAAGCTTGATAGCATCTGCACAAATGACATAAAAAAATGAGTAAAATTCCATATCAAATAAAGGTTAAATAGATAATGCCTCATGACAGGCACTTGGCAAAGGTATTGATTAACCATGTACAACAATCACAACGTATTTTCCAGTTTCTGTTATGTAATCATTCCTTCATCCAGTTTATAATGTTGGAAGATAAACCCATCTTCACAAGCTTTTTTCACTAATAGATCATGATTCATGTAGTCAAACCTGCTTGAATATTTCATGTAAGTCACATAAACCTCCACTATTGCATTCAAACCTGAACTAATGTAATAGAAAAGGATTTTAGATAATTGTGGCCTGATTACCTGGATTAGCCTCTTTATGGATAACTATTTTAATAGTTTAATTTAATATTTTTGTCCAAAACTAAATTCTGCATTGATTTTTTCTTTTGCTGATCAGAAATTGGCCTATAGCTTTTATTTCAATGTGTTCCCTTCATTTTAGTAAATGGGTAGTATTGTAATTGTTTTCAAGATGTTAAGTTTTGCACATTCGCTGTAGCTTTTCTGAAGAAAATCTCTAAATGAATGCATAATTCTTTTTGAATTATCTTTATGTATTTATTACCATATCAGTTTAGCCAACAACTTTATGGATATTATGTGTGACATTTATGTATATTCAAGGGACAAAAATCACAATGTTCTGTATATAGATCTAGACTTCTGTAAGCTTAATATTTGAACTAAAATAGTAAGACATGTTTTTTCAAATAATCTTGGACTGTACAGAAAAAATTGTTTACTGGTATCATCATACAACAATAGTGATGATATATCTTTTGGTTTTGTTGATGTATTTGTAAAATTATATATTATTCTTATGATGTCCTAATGCTGTTTATTCAAAGACTGTGTATCCATTAGCAGGTATCTTTACCAACATACACAAAGACTTGTACTTTATTTTAATATCTGCATTTTTGCTAACTATCCAGGTTGCAAAGACATGTCTCTGCGTTAATGTATATGTTTGTTTTGTAGAGATTATCAGATTATTGTTGTTAATTTTATTTGTTGAGTGTAAACATTTTTTCTTACTATTTTTCCTTGATAATTAATAATAAACAGCATTGGTGTCAATATTCTCATCCACTAGATCACACATTTTGATAACTTTTTTATTGATACTGTTATATGTGATGTCCCCTCTCTGGCTGTATAATCAAGTAGCCTGAATCCTCACTACTGATACTGGAATGGGGCATTCACTTGGAACAAAAATAGATGCACACAATATTTCCAGATGCAGATCTCTGCATCAAGCAAAATTTCCCTTATGAGCATGCAGGGAACACACTCTGTCAAAGGTCTGGATTTCTCACTCTGTCCTCCTCCATGTCCACAGTAAGACTCCCCACTGGCAAAGCTATAGAGTTAGTCCTCAGCCGAGTGTCCAAGCCAAGTCTTCCAGTACTCACTCTGTGAAACCAGTGTTGATACACACACATTCTTTGAGATTTGATTTACACACACACAGACACACACACACACACACACACACACACACACACACACACACACACACACACACACACACACACACACACACTAGAAAAGATGGACACAGATGGACACAGACTTACTAGCTATGCCCCCTTCTGCTCAGACTATAAAGTAGTTACTGCCAGCAGACACTCCAAAGCCAGCTACTCTAAGGCTCTTACAAGGGTACCCAATTATATTGAGTGAAATTAGTATTAATACCAATGGTAATGTTTGGCCAGTGCAGTAAGGCTTTCAGGAGTTGCCACAGAATCACCAATTAGATATGAGTACTCTCAAAGAGTAAAACTTTCTCTAAAGGACCAGCCACAATGGAAAGTTTAAATATATTTAATAATAAATAATATAAAATATAAAAATAAAATAATAAAATAATAAAATAAAAGAACATCATCATCATCTTCTTTCAGCTGTTCCTGTTAGGGGTCACCACAGCGGATCATCTATTTCCATTTCTTCCTGTCCTCTGCATTGTGCTCTGTCACACCAACTACCTGCATGTCCTCTCTCACCACATCCATAAACCTTATCTTAGGCCTTCCTCTTTTCCTGTTACCTGGTAGCTTCATCCTTAGCATCTTTTTCCCAATATACTCAGCATCCCTCCTCAGCACATGTCCAAACCAATGTAATCTTGCCTCTCTGGCTTTGTCTCCAAACCTTCCAACCTGGGCTGACCCTCTAATATACTTATTCCTAATCCTGTCGACCCTCATCACACCCAGTGCAAATCTTAACATCTTTAACTCTGCCACATCCAGCTCAATCTCCTGCCTTTTTGTCAGTGCCACTGTCTCCAACCCATATAACATAGCTGGTCTCACTACCTTCTTGGAGACCTTCCCTTTCACTCTTACTGGTACTCATATGTCACAAATCACTCCTGACACTCTTCTCCACCCACTCCATCCTGCCTGTACTCTCTTCTTCACCCCTCTTCCACACTCACCATTACTCTGAACTATTGATCCCAAGTATTTAAACTCATCCACCTTCACCACCTCTACTCCTTGCATCCTCACCATTCCTCTATCCTCCCTCTCATTCACACACATATATTCTGTCTTAGTCCTGTTGACCTTCATTCCTCTTCTCTCTAGAGCATACCTCCATCTCTCCAGGGTCTCCTCACCTGTTCCCTACTCTCACTACAGATCACAATGTCATCTGCAAACATCATAGTCCATGGGGAGTCAATAAAAGAACATGAAAATACTAAATATCAAGTTATAATAAATACCAGAGTTTCCATCAATATTAAAATAACACAGATGAATAGATTCATACAGATTCAGAAAATGGTACTTACCTAATCCCACTATATTTTCCTGACTGATCTAAAGAAGTACTATTCCCTGGTGTCACTTACTAGAGCAAGGCAAGATGAAGTAGGTGAGGAATCCTTCTATGTCAGGCTTTAAAAACAGAGTGCCATGAGACTTCAGTCTCATCTAGTATTAAAAAACATAATTTCAGTGATGGATTACAGAATTAAACACATACATCTGGTCACTTGACTTCTGGTTCCCAGGCTACCCTCTTCCCTTGCAATTGCTCCAGAATCTCATACATATGTGTTAATAATACACATACAATGAGCTTTATTAAGATCTGTTGCAGCTTATGGCAGTTATAAAACAATAAACACTTTTACTCTTCCTACAGGAGCTAATAAACCATTCTCTGGCACAGACATTTGATCTCTGGCTGCAGTCAGAACTGTAAGATACAATCTTTATGGCCTAAGTTAAGTAATTTCATTTCTTTTTACTATTTTTCAAAGTTAGCTAGGCTGAGATTAACCTCTTCTCTTCCAGTATCCTATTTACAGCAGTATAGACTGATACGAATGTACATTTCTTTTCTGTCCAGCAGGATACACTCCTGATACATTTTTAACACAAGCAACTTTACAAATACATTTTCAACACAGGCATCTGCACAAATCAGTTTGATATGCAAATGACATATACTTCTTTCAAAATTCCAGCTAGCTATGCTGGGGTATGTTACACATCCACTACCCTACTTCTCCTGGCAAAGCTGGCAATACCTCACATTGTCACATCTCTCCCCCCTTTGTAGACTCAAGCTAGTTTTTCAAGTGACGCTTGAGAATTGTTGCTTGGGAGGAATGGGCATGTCTGTGAATACATTAACCTATGCTCTGTCTTGAGATCTCATCTGCACTGGCATTGCTGATCCCACTACAGTGCCCCACTGTCATGTCATATGCATGCAGCCCTAGGCTCCACCTTAGTAACTTGGCATTTTGCTGGCTGGCTCAATGTAGCCATAGATTTTTCTCAGACTCTTCCTGCCTCCTACTGCAAATAGCACATGGGCCTCCCTATCAATGTAAGGTTTCATCATGTTAACTCATTCCCTCCAGTACAGCTTTTTTGAGTATGTACCTTTAACTCCCAGTGGTTTAGCTACAGCCTTTAAAAAATGAAGGTATCACTTTATGGACAGTGCAGTGGTGTAGCAATCGCATTGTTGCCTCACAGCAAGAGGTTCTCCAGTTCGATTCTCAGCTGGAGTGCCTTCTATGTGGAGTCTGCATGTCCTCCCTGCATTCATGTGCGTTTCCTCTGGGTACTTCATTTTCCTCCCACATTTCAAAGATATGTGTGGAATCTTTCTCCCTGGGCCTCTGCTGAAAATTGGCTTCCCTCCAAGTCGGACTTTAGCCTCCCACACCGCCTGCCACTTAAATATATCAACTCTGAGATCCCACTTCACTACACTAAGATGAGTTATGTTGTAGTATAGTCCATTAAAAGGGAACATGACTAAGGTTACAAGAGGCAATCATGAAGCACGTAATGGTATGTTTGCCATTTTCTTCTGTGAAGTGCGATCTCAGAGTTGATATATTTAAGTAGCAGGGGGTGTAAGGGACGCAGCCCCCTCATGGGGGCAAAGGGGGGGCTTGGCCCCCTGGTTATAATTGTAGATGAGTAATATGTTTCTGCATGTATTTCTACTGCAATACAGTCAGTGTTGGTGTCCTGTATGTTTTCAGTATTATGAGTTTTCAGTATTTTGAGCTTTCGAGATTTTGACTTCAGGATTTTGAGATTCGGGATTTTGAGCTTTCAAGATTTTGAAGTGAACCCATATATATATATATATATATATATATATATATATATATATATATATATATATATATATATATATATATATATATATATATATATATATATATATATATATACATATATACACATACATATATGTATACAGACACACAATATATATTCATTGGATGGGGTCAAAGCCCATCATCTTGGGTTTTTCAGGAAGGGGACTTATTTCTCAAAATTAAGTTTTTGATAGTTGTTTCAGGTTTCATTTATTTTTTATGCAATCAGCAATGTCATTGACAATACTTCATTATACTTCGTTTCTAGTAATGGTGGGCAAGGGTTTGGTCTTACTATATCTGCATTTTTGAATGCCAGAACAGAAAGGGAATTCAGTGCATTAGTGTTTAGTGTAGACAAGCTGTAACTAGCCAGTTGCTATATGGTTTTAAAAAAGAACAAAAGGGCAACATGGAATAACTGGCCTGGAGTGCCAGCATACTAGAATGCACCTTTCTTGTTTTTTGCTCTTCCAGTGAAGAGCTGAGGGGTGTGAGGGGGGGGTATGTATCTGTCTCGGATTGACATTCTGAGGGAAAGGACATTTTTTTGCTGTTCAAATACAAAACTGAAAGGTGGAGTACCAGACTGGGGCTACCCCAGGGTTCTAGATGAGTCAGGTATGGCTCTGGTGGTGGGAATGTAACTTCTGCTCAGAGAATAGAGTCTAGCACCAACCTGGAGTATTTCTTATTTGAGTTTTCATTGCAACTGAATTAAAAAATAATATATTTCATCAGACATGGTAGAATTTTGTCACTGCAAACAGCAAAACAAAAACTTCCTGTGCTAATGGAGAAATGAGGTACATGAAATTCAGCCCTGAGCTACGCTAAAATTTCTAAGGGGAGAACATCAGTCTTAAGCACATTTCATATGCTAGTATTCTATTGCAGTTTCCTAAAAGTTTTAGTAAGAAATCTTTAAAAACTGGATTACCATATAGACATTCATGAATATTTACCAAATGCATGGTTTAACAGATAATTCACAATACAATCTAGCAAGTTATGTTATATTGATTTTCCATTACGGTTGAGTCTGTGACTTCAGCACAAGGTTGGAATGTGACACATTTTCAGAACATAGTTTTACTGATTTGTCATTATCTGAGAAATCATTCACTAGGCAAAGATGATGGGAGCAATGTTGTACTGTCAAATTTGGCCTTGTGCTGCATTTAAATGTAGAGTAGAAAGTCAGTCTTATACACAAATACTGTATGTAAATAGCCTGATGTAATTTCCTGAAAACTTTATGTATTTACCCAAGCTGTGAACTCATCTTTGTGTACATAGTCTAGGATTAAAACAGACTACAAGAGGTAGATATTGCATACAGTAAAAACAAAGCATAGATAAGATGTACACAACTTTATGGGCGGCACAGTGGTGCAGTTTGTCTTGTCACCCACAGCAAGAGGCTCTCTCCGTCTCGGCGGCTGCTGGGGTTGGGTGGGTGGAGTTCATTGTTCTCCCTGTGTCGTTCGGGTTTCTCTCCGTTATCTCGTTTCCCCACATTCCAAAGACATGCATCTGGAGCATTTCTCCCCGGGCCTCCGCTGAAAACAGGCTCTGTGGAACCTAGTCGGACATTCCCGGTCAACAAATGTTAAATAAATAAATAAAATAAAAAATACACTGGCATTGCAGTTTTAGGCATTTAATATATATATTTACATTAAGTTAAGTAACGACTATTGTGACTTTTATAAATAATATTTATAGTAATTTCATAGGTAAAGTGTAGAAGTGAGGACATAGGGGTTGGGATTCACAGTCATGTCACTGTTTCAGCAGGGGAAGTTGGAACTGAATGACATTAATGTTAGATGAGCTACTGGATGTGTATAAAGGATTAAACACTATCTGGAATTCAGATGCTGGGTGAGGGAGTCCCAGACATTCTTCCTTGGACAGAAATTACATAGTCTGAGTAGACAATATTATTTTTAGTTTTTACAAAATTAGGACACCATTGATGCGTAACCTTAAAGAACAGGGTGATGGTTTGGGGATCAGTTTAGAAGTAAACTAAAGTGTTGTGTTATGCTTTAAGATCTGCTCATTCTTTTACATGGAGACAGCAAGTACAAAAAAGGTTGATGCAGTGGTGTTGGCATTTTGGTAACAGCAAAATGGCAGCTTTTGAAGAATGTGTAGATATTTACTAGTGTAGTTTAGAAGATTATTTAGTGTATGAAAACCCGATTTCCAATGGCAGAGCAACCGTCACGTGTAAGGAATCTAAAGATCTTAATGCTGACAAATAGAGTTTGATTAATCTTAGATTTTATTAAGTTAATATTAATAGTCATGGAGAGGGCTTACCTGAAGTGTAGACCTAGGTATCTAAAAGGGGCATGTTGGTTGGGATGAGTCTGACAGGAGAGAGAGATGATTGATGGACTGGAAAGATTTAAGCTTAGAGGAGGTACCAAATAAGATTTATAGGATCGTATTCTCATAAGGTCATATGTAAGTACTAAGCTATCTGCTTTTGTGGGCCATTTTAAGCCTAGTCAATTTCTGTCAAAGGTGACAGACAAACCCTGTACCTTGTGTCTGTAAGGTAAATACCGTAATCATTGCCAAGCCCCTTCACATTTATTCCAGTTAAGGGTGAGTTGTTGTCATCTATCCAGGTGACAGGTTTGGAATGCTGCTGTAGGAGTATTGCCTTAATGGTGTCGAGGGAGGATTGGGAATGGGTGACAACAATGTTATCAGCATATATAACAATTTTGGAAAGGTTAGTGTCTGAAAGAAGTGTGATAACAAAAAACGGAAAATGTATGTGTCTAAGGAAACAGCCTTAGGATATAAAGGAGAAGGTAGCAATCGGTAATACCTCAGAGTTTTCCTTAAAGTAGAAACATCTGTTGAACAAGAAGCATGCAGTTGATGGCCTTGTTGGAGAAGTTAACAGACTGCACCGATTTAAGGAAAAGGTGATGATTAACAGAATGGCTATTGCAAGTAAATAAAAAGAGTGTCAGACAAGGGGCCTTAATCCACTGTATTTAGATTAGAACCAGCATGGAAGAAAATAGAAGTTGGAGTGCTTCTACTAGGTGTATCCACATGCTGGAATCTGGAGATAACATGAAATATGTTGAGAACTTCAGTGGCCTACAGGTAGGCAGATTATTCAAGAAATTTGGCTAGGGACAGAAGAGTAGGGATAGGGTAAAATCATAGTGAGGAAATGGGATGTAGTTTTCTGAAGGGAGAAAATGACTGCTTCTTTTCCTATACTAGGAAAGCTGATATCACAAAGTGCTTGGTTGAGGTGTCAGCAGAGATACTGAGAAATGTTATCTTTGCAGAGTTTGAGGAATGAGGGGTTAAGACTGTCAAATCCTACTTCCCCATGGTTGGGGGGTATATCAAGAAGCTTTTTGTTTGTTTAAGAGAAATGTTCATTAGGAGAAAGGGTGAGAAAAAAGGGTGAGAAAAGGAGGCCAGTGTTAGGTAAAAGGTGAGAGTGTGGTTTGGGAGAGAGGTTTATGAAAAATTATTGGAATGCGAATTTGAATTATTAAGAAAGAGCAAAGAGATTTGCTAGTTGAGTTTTTGTTTCCTATGATAGTTCCATTCTCATGCCAGAATTATTCTGGGTTAGAGTGAAGGAGATTCCATATGGTGAGGTACATTGCGGTTTAACACAGAAGCTTCAATTGAGTTAATCTTCCAGTTGGACATTATGTTGTCTTTGGCTTTGAGACTGAAGTAATTTAGGATTTCCTGTGGATTTTCTTGAAACTGAAAACTATTGAGAAGCTCTTAAATTTGTAAGGTGAACAGAGATTTGAATTGACAGAACATCATATTGGAAGGGAGAATGAAATAAGTGGTCCAGTGTGTAGTAAGAAGATTCCTATTACATTACAAGATTTTATATGAGGAACTGTTTCCATTTTCTAAAGGATTGAGAAGATTTTGTCTTTGTTGAAATATCAGAAAAAAATGGATAGTGACTATTGAGGTTGGGTAGAAGAAAAGATAAACTGTGAATTTTATTATGTAGTTTTAGTGTGAACATAGTTGCAAAGGCTGTGATAGTTGAAGATTTCTGTTGAATATCTGAGCTACAAGCTGAGTTAAGTATAAACTTGCTGTGTTAAAGGTAGTACTGCATTTAATTTTTTTGCTTATTTGCTTAATTGAATATTGTGTTAAAGATAGCACTGCATTTTATTTTTCTGTTTATTTATTTGATTACCCAAATATTGTGGCTTCTCTGTCTCTCTGCAGTAAGTGGGGGTGTTGTTTTCACTTCATTGATATTGGTGTTGAACTCTTAGCCTAGAGGGTTTCTCTGTGCTTATAAGTGTTAGTCACTTATCTTTTAATTTATTTCTGCTGAATATCTGAGCTGCAAGCTGAGTTAAGTACAAACTTGATGTGTTAAAGATAGTACTGCATTTTATTTTTCTGTTTATTTATTAGTTTCATTGAATGTTGTGTTAAAGATAGTACTGGATTTTATTTTTCTGTTTATTTCTTTCTTTCACTGAATATTGTGGCCTCTCTGTCTCTCTGGAGTAAGTGGGGGTATTGTTTTCCCTTCATTGATATTCAGTTTTGAACTCTTAGTCTAGAGGGTTTTTCTGTGCTTATAAGTGTTAAGTCACTTATATTTGAATTTATTTCTGCTGAATATCTGAGCTACAAGCTGAGTTAAGTACAAACTTGCTGAGTTAAAGATACTACTCGTTTTATGTTTCTGTTTATTTATTTGTTTCATTGAATATTGTGTTAAAGATAGTACTGCATTTTATTTTTCTGTTTATTGTTTCATTGAATATTGTGGCCTCTCTGTCTCTCTGTAGTAAGTGGGGGTATTGTTTTCACTTCATTGATATTCAGTGTTGAACTCTTAGCCTAGAGGGTTTCTCTGTGCTTATAAGTGTTAGTCACTTATCTTTGAATTTATTTCTGCTGAATATCTGAGCTACAAGCTGAGTTAAGTACAAACGTGCTGTGTTAAAGATAGTACTCATTTTATTTTTCTGTTTATTTATTTGCTTAATTGAATATTGTGTTAAAGATAGTACTGCATTTTATTTTTCTGTTTATTTGTTTCATTGAATATTGTGTTAAAGATAGTACTGCATTTTATTTATTTTTTTGTTTAATTATTTGTTTCATTGAATATTGTGGCCTCTCTGTCTCTATGCAGTAACTGGGGTATTGTTTTCACTTCATTGATATTCATTGTTGAAGTCATAGCCTAGAGGGTTTCTCTGTGCTTATAAGTGTTAGTCACTTATATTTGAATTCATTTCTGCTGAATATCTGAGCTACAAACTGAGTTAAGTAGAAATCTGCTGTATTAAAGATAGTACTGCATTTTATTTTTCTGTTGATTTATTTGTTTCATTGAATATTGTGTTAAAGATAGTACTACATTTTATTTTTCTGTTTATTTATTGGTTATGCTGAATATTGTTGCCTCTCTGTCTCTCTGCAGTAAGTGAGGGTATTGTTTTCACTTCATTGATATTTGGTGATGAACTCTTAGTCTAGAGGGTTTCTTTGTGCTTATAAGTGTTAGTCAATTATCTTTGAATTTATTTCTGCTGAATATCTGAGCTACAACCTGAGTTAAGTACAAACTTGCTGTGTTAAAGATACTACTCATTTTATTTTTCTGTTTATTTATTTGCTTCATTGAATATTGTGTTAAAGACAGTACTGGATTTTATTTTTTCTGTTTATTTGTTTAATTGAATATTGTGTTAAAGATAGTACTGAATTTTATTTTTCTGTTTATTTTTTTTACTGAATATTGTGGCCTCTCTGTCTCTCTGCAGTAAGTGAGGGTATTGTTTTCACTTCATTGATATTCAGTGTTGAACTCTTAGCCTAGAGGGTTTCTCTGTGCTTATAAGTGTTAGTCACTTATCTTTGACTTTATTTCTGCTGAATATCTGAGCTACAAGCTGAGTTAAGTACAAATGTGCTGTGTTAAAGATAGTACTCATTTTATTTTTCTGTTTATTTATTTGTTTCACTGAATATTGTGTTAGAGATAGTACTGCATTTTATTTTTCTGTTTATTTGTTTCACTGAATATCGTGGCCTCTCTGTCTCTCTGCAGTAAGTGGGGTATTGTTTTAACTTCATTGATATTCATTGTTGAAGTCTTAGCCTAGAAAGTTTCTCTGTGCTTATAAGTGTTAGTCACTTATCTTTGAATTCATTTCTGCTGAATATCTGAGCTGCAAGATGAGTTAAGTACAATCTTGCTGTGTTAAAGATAGTACTGCATTTTAGTTTTCTGTTTATTTTTTTCACTGAATATTATGGCTTCTCTGTCTCTCTGCAGTAAGTGGGGGTATTGTTTTCACTTCATTGATATTCGGTGTTGAACTCTTAGCCTAGAGAGTTTCTCTGTGCTTATAAGTGTTAGTCACTTATCGTTGAATTTATTTCTGCTGAATATCTGAGCTACAAGCTGAGTTAAGTACAAATGTGCTGTGCTAAAGATAGTACTCATTTTATTTTTCTGTTTATTTGTTTCACTGAATATTGTGGCCTCTCTGTCTCTCTGCAGGAAGTGGGGGTATTGTTTTAACTTCATTGGTATTCATTGTTGAAGTCTTAGTCTAGAAAGTTTCTATGTGATTATAAGTGTTAGTCACTTATCTTTGAATTCATTTCTGCTGAATATCTGAGCTACAAGATGAGTTAAGTACAATCTTGCTGTGTTAAAGATAGTACTGCATTTTAGTTTTTTTGTTTATTTATTTGTTTCATTGAATATTGTGTTAAAGATAGTACTGCATTTTATTTTTCTGTTTATTTATTTGTTTCATTGAATATTGTGTTAAAGATAGTACTGCATTTTATTTTTTTTTCTGTTTATTTGTTTCATTGAATATTGTGGCCTCTCTGTTTCACTGCAGTAAGTGGGGGTATTATTTTCACTTCATTGATATTTTGTGTTGAACTCTTAGCCTAGAGGTTTTCTCTGTGCTTATAAGTGTTAGTCGCTTATCCTTGAGTTTATTTCTACTGAATATCTGAGCTACAAGCTGAGTTAAGTACAAACTTGCTGTGTTAAAGATAGTACTGCATTTTATTTTTCTGTTTATTTGTTTCATTGAATATTGTGTTAAAGGTAGTATTGCATTTTATGTTTCTGTTTATTTATTTGTTTCATTGAATATTGTGTTAAATATAGTACTGCATGTTATTTTTCTATTTATTTATTTATTTGTTTCACTGAATATTGTGGCCTCTCTGTCTCTCTGCAGTAAGTGGGGGGTATTGCTTTCACTTCATTGATATTTGGTGTTGAACTCTTAGCCTAGAGGGTTTCTCTGTGCTTATATGTGTTAGTCACTTATCTTTGAATTTATTTATGCTGAATATCTGAGCTACAAGCTGAGTTAAGTACAAACTTGCTGTGTTAAAGATAGTGCTGCATTTTATTTTTCTGTTTATTTATTTATTTCATTGACTACTGTGTTAAAGATAGTACTGCATTTTATTTTTCTGTTTATTTGTTTCATTGAATATTGTGTTAAAGATAGTACTGCATTTTATTTTTCTATTTATTTATTTGTTTAATTAAATATTGTGTTAAAGATAGTACTGCATTTTATTTTTCTGTTTATTTGTTTCACTGAATATTGCAGCCTCTCTGTCTCTCTGCAGTTAGTTTTCTGCCCAACCTCCCTGCTCTTGTTGTGGTATTAGTTTTGATGGCTTTGGAATTGCTCACCCTCCTGTAAACTTGAGTTTGAACACTCTTCCTGGGTCCATCTCATTTGCTCACTCAACCGATTTCAGACACTCCTACCAGTCCCATCTGTTCAGCTCTATCCCAGCTCTATCGCAGTCTAGTGTCATTAGCTCATTCTACCTAATACAATGAGAACATTTGAGAAGTCCAACCCACTTGGGTCTTTGACCTAGAATTGTCTTCTGTTTCTCCTTTCTCCCTTTCCACTTTACTAAACAAAAAAAAACTTTGTTAGAATCTCCTTGTTTTCTGAGTGTGCTTCTCAGCTGATAAGTATATTTTTTGATAGCTTTTTAACTGTTCAGAGTTATATAAAACAATAATTGAATTCAGTTCAGAATACAGTTTGAATTAATTACATTTATTTAAACTGTATTTGCTTTAATATTGCTACTCACTCAAGTGTGCTAGCTTGCACTGCACTTGAATTGTTTTTAGTGCTGTTTTAGCTGCTTTTCTAAAAAAAAAATTCTAAGCTTGTTTCCTGCCTTTCCTGTAACTAGTCTAGTCCAGATACAGATTTGCTGTATCCAGGTCTGTAAGCTTCTGAGCCCCCCAAGCTTTTTGTGTTGGAGGGAAGCCTTCTAGCTTATCAGTGAGAATGGTAAGCACTAGGTAGCTAATCTACCACAAGAGTGTTTTTTTGCTCAGAAATTGTAGTTTATTGGACATTTGGGCAGATTTTCCATTTCTTTCAACTTTCTGGTCCAAAAGCATGCATTTGTGCTTGTCTCTCGCCTTTCCTGTAGCTAGTCTAGTCCAGATACAGTCAATGGCGGCTGGTGACTTCAAATCAAAGGGGGGCTACAGGAGAAAGCTGAATGGGTGGGGTCAATGGGAAGGTGTGCGGCCAACTAGAAAGAGGAGGAGCTTTGCTCAAAACCACAAAAACTGTATCTTTAATTAAATATGCTGCCCTGGGTGCCAAACCGTCATTATGAGAGTCCAATCAAGACAAAATGAAGTGTAGAAGAAAAAAAATATTTCAATGCATTGGCTGCATGACAGCTTACTTAATATCTAGATGGAAACAAAAAGGTTGTGAGGCACGAAAGAATAATTTACTTTTTAAATACATTACTGGACTGCCAGTCAAAATCAACAAGCAGCACTCAACTCAAACTCCTTCTCTTTGCACTGCAGTTCTAATTATAATTTATATTCAGCTTTCTTAAAGTACCAACTAACATGGTGAAAGTAGCAATCTCTGTGATACCCCCACTTGTAAAAAATGTTTCTTATCCAAAAATGACCTGCTGCCTGATAACTATCTACTTGTTTCATGGGGAAAACTTGATCAAAGTAAAAAATGAAAAGCAAACAAGAAACAAGCTCAAGATACATTGCTTAAAGGGTTACTGCACAGGTTATGGACCACACATGATAGATTGGCATTCTGTTTAGTTTACAGGTAAATCCTGCACAGATGACTGCAAGTCTCCAACAAATGTAATGAGCTTCTTAAATTAATGTAATCTTGTCCTTTACTACAAATACTGTCATATGCATTTCAATAAGTTTATAAGTTATAAGTTATAAGCTTATAAGTTATCTAGTTATGTAAGTATTCTCTGCATGGCAAGAACAGAAAGGCTTTCAATGTTGGCAGTTCTTTAACAGTATGCTTATTAATGCTTGCTTGCATCTTACAATCTCAGACAAGCTTACCTGATGGTCATTAAAGCATTGCTACTTAAACACAGAGCAAAAGGCACTTTATGAATAATAATAATGATAAATCAAAAACCAGAACATTCTGTAAAATCAAGGACAGATGAAAAGCCACTGTAGCACTTGTGTCTACCTTGGATGGGTAGATACTCTGCATATTTATACTGCATAACTGCTCCTTGCCTTGCTTGGACACATCCAGAGTCACTACATGGGGGAGTGGGGTGCAACAAGTATGTCACAATTTGAAATGTCTCTGGCTGACTGTGATGGCCCTGACACATTTGTCATACCTCTCAACCTCAGAGCAAGAAATCTGGACAAAACCATACATAGAAGTGGGACAAAGGCCCAAAAATAAGGACAATTTTTTAAAATATTGCTCTTATAAACTTAGATAATAGAAGAGTAGGTCTTGCATTAGTATGAATTTTCTGAAGGGTATGAAATCAGAAACTCAAACATCTGTCATTATTTTCTAACTCCAGTCTTTAATTATTTGCCACTAATTTGCCAAAAAAAACCCACAATTTTATAAAAAATGGCCCAAACATGTGATGCCAAAATATAAAATCACCACACAATACAGCTGGGAACCTGTCAAAGAAGGGACACCTTTTTAATATTAGTACTGCTAACTTGAGCAGCTGACAAAAGAAAAGAATCTACATGCATTTCTGAAATAAAAGTAATCTATAACTCTGATTATTACAGTTATTTATTAATTGTAAATCCCCCATTTTTTCTTCCAAAATTGCCATTTTGCTGAGGGATTATTAGGGGAAGAGCAACATTATGAGCCAAAATCGGGGACAGTTGAGAGGTTTGGATATGCCTAATTCTATAAAGCAATTTATTTGCACGCACCTCTCAACCTGTTAATGCAGGAAATCTGGACAAGGCCAAATATAGTGGGGGAACATATAAACAGTACTAAAAATTGCTCTTGTATAAACTGAGACAGTTGATAGAATAACAGGTTTTGCTTTAGCATGCATTTTCCTGAAGGTTATGAAGTCTGAAACTCACTGTCTGTCATTTACTGACTTAATTCCTAAACGATTTGCCAGAAAACCACAAATTTTATGAGGAACAAACCAAAAATAAGAAGCAAAAATCTATTCATTCTGTGAAAATCTGGACATTTGAGAGGTATAGTTCAGCCAGGGCTGTCTGAGTTTGCCACCCTTCCACCTCACAAAATCATGGTCGAATGGAGCCTCCCCCCTGCAGCCATTCCAATGAACCATTACTTGGCTATTTCACCCCATTTACCATAAACACTAATGTGCATACTGCTTTACTTCTACGATGATTTGGACTTTATTTGAAAGCTTTATTTTGCATTTTACAGCACAAACACTAAGACATCTGCTAAACAAAGCAATGCAGTCTCACAATGAAAACAGACTTAGCAGTAAAACTTCTCTACCCTTGAAACTCACATTCATTGAGACAGCATTGAAACCCACGTTCAAAGAAAATACATTTGGCTAGTGGCAGATAAAGATTAACGTTGGTCTATTTTCAAATGATAGGCCCCTTGCACACAAAATATACATATGTTCTGTGAGGCACCTTCCTGATTGCATTAAATTATATTCCTTGTATAATACAGTACAGTTGTTAGAGGGTGTTTTAAATTTATTTTCTGAACATTTTTCCAGTAAACAATGAAACAAAATGCATGCACCAATAATGACAATACTGCCGAATTAAGAACATTTCCATCATAAAAGTCTACTCAAACTTCTACAATCCACCAGTATCAGTAAATATGCACAATCTCTGCAGAAGTAAACGTCATCTAAATAATTTCACATTAAAAAGATCTGTAACCAATGAAGAGGTTGCTGCTAGCAAACAACTTTATATTTCATTGTCTCATCTACAAATAAAGTGCCTTTTGCCCTTGAGGAATAAATTGCCTATATTACATTAAAAAAATGATAAGCTAGTAATATTGAAATAGGGAATGGATGACAAATAACAGATGGGTTCATAGTTACTAGGTATCTTTGCCAAAGAGGACATTCTCAAGACAACAGCATCCACCCCGTTTACAACACAGTATAATATCAGCAATGCATCTACATACTGTGGGAGTAGAACCCACAGCCTTCTGCATTAAAAGTAAGTACACTACCTGTTGTGCTATTAACAATGCAAGCAGTCTCAGCATAAACAACACTAAACTTCTCTTCCCCTGCACCTCTCAGCTCCTTGTAAAATCTACTCAACACTCAGCTGTATCTCTCAACTTTGCAGCACAAGAAATCTGGAAAAAAAGCCAAAATGTATTGGGGCGGGACAAAAGCCAGGGACACATTTTTAAACATTGTTTGTATAATCTTGGAAAGTTGCTAGAATAAAATGCTGTGTTACCACCATGCATTTCACTGCCAAATCTTGAACCCAGAACCCTGTGCTAAACAGTCAGAGCAATGTACAACTATTCCAAATCAGCTGTTTTGTGAAAGAGAGGAAGACTGAAACTTAAATGGCTACCATTTAGTGAATTTACTTTTCACCATAGCTGTCAACCACTTAGCACAAAACACCTGAACAAAGCCAGTAATGGGGGAATACAGCCCTCAAACATATTCAGTGAATTCAGTTCTCATCATAGCTCTCAACCTTAGCACAAAAAACCTGGACGAAGCCAATAATGGGGGAATACAGTCACAAAAATAGGGACAAATTTCAAATATTCATCTTATAAACTTAGAAAATTGCTAGAATAAAAGTTTTTGTGTTGCTATGTACTTTCTGAAGAATATGAAGTCTGAAATTCAAATGCCTGTCAATTTTATTTATTTAGCATTTGTTAACCAGAAAAAAGTCTGACTTGGAACAAAAGCCAATTTTCACCAGAGGCCCAGGGAGAAATACTGCAGACACGTGTCTTTGTTACATGGGAGGACACCAGAGCAAACCCATGGAGGACATGCAAACTCCACACAGAAGGCACCCCAGGCAAGAATCAAACCAGAGAAGCTTGAGCTGTGAGGCAACAATGCTACCACTGTACCATCAACTATTTAATGAATTAAAAACTCAGAGACCACAGATTTTACGAGAAACAGAACAGAACAAAATATGAGGCAAAAATCTACAAAACTTTCAGAAATGGTGGTGGGTAGGGAATTCAGGCTGTTGTTACCTGCAGCCAAGGTACAGGGTTCAAGCCTGAGGCATTCTCTAACCACCACCAGCAATCTCTCCAGCCACCAGTATAACCCAACTGGGGCATCACACACACACATACACACACACACACACACACACACACACACACACACACACACACACACACACACACACACACACACACACACACACACACACACACACACACACACACCGAGTCTCTTGTACCTTGTAAACAAAAGTCCACAAAAAACTAGGAGTGTTATACAGAAATAAGCAACTTCTCTCCAAAGCAGCAAATATTTCAATAGCAAATTCCCACCTTATCTCCACCCTACTTTATGCCTCTCCAATATATACCAACCTAAGGCAATGCGATCTAAACAAGCTAGAGACCTGCTACAACAAAATCAGCAAATTTGCCACAAGGGCATCCTGCCGTAGTCACCACTGTCTCTCACTTGCTGAACTGGGCTGGCTTGAACTCCCTCACCTCCTTCAATGGTATCAACTCTCACTCGACCACAAACTAGTAAACCATCCACTAAATGTCCCATCCCTCCAGAATCTACTCCAACCCTATCAGACCACCAGACCACTAAGATCCAGCAACGAAAATCAATTACAGATCACTAAAGCCAATAACTCTGCTGGTGAAGCACTATTCTCTTGCACCATAGCCAAATTATGGAACTCCCTCCACACACAATTACCTCCATACCATCATGCACCCAATTCAAAACTTTACTAAAAGCGCACCTAAAAACATGCTGGCTATGCCCTTGCAACTCCCATTCTAATATCACCCACCCCATCCAACCAGTACCTTTCTTTCCACTCCACTAACTACCTTGATTATAGCAAGCTCAGATGCTCATAAGCCTAGTACTTATTATACAGCAGGAACTTCTTATTGTAACATTTGTTAATGTCTGTTATGTAATTCACAGATAAATATTCTAGTTGTCTACTGATGTACTATGTTCTTCATCTGAAAATATGTTGTAAGTAATTGCTATGTTAAATTGTTAATTGCTATGTAATCCAATGTAACTACTGTCTGTTTATTTTAACTGTGGAGCTTTTCTCCCTGGGCCTCCACTGAAAATGGACCTATGTCCAGTCAGACACTCCAAGTCAACAAATGTAAATAAATAAATAAATAAATAAATTGTACCTGCCCACCATTTCAGCTTTTTCTTCTGCAAATCTGTTCGTGCCATCAGTAACAGCTTCAGTAAACCCACAACTTCAGCTTTCTCCTGCCAAGTCCATAACAGCTTCAGTAAACCCAGTTTCTCCTGCAAAGTTCATAACAGCTTCAGTAAACCCACAGCTTCAGCTTTGTCTTGCATTAGTGCCGGAATGCACACTTCCGGTTTCTGGTTTCTTGGCTCCAAGACTGCTGACTCTTCAGTCCGATCCCCTTCCAGTCTATGCAGTTAGCAATGCAGAGACTTCTGGGGAATCAGCAGTCTGCTTCCTTCTTCCTGAATCCGGACTGGAAAGGCAGCAGTCTGGATTCACTTTGTATAGAGGATTTGTAGGACTGCAGTACTGTACTATTGGGGTTCACAGCTGGTGGGGCTGCAGTCCTGCAGTCCAATATCACAAGCTGCCACTGGATACATTTTTGCTGTATCCAGGACTGTTTGTAAGTTTCTGAGCCCCCCAAGCCTTTTTGTGTTGAGGGAAGCCTTCTAGCTTATCAGTGGGAGTGGTAAGCATTAGGCAGCCTATCTACCACAAGAGGAGTGGTTTCTGACCCAGAATCTGTAGTTTATTGACTGTTTGGGCAGTTTTTCCATCTCTTTCAACTTTCTGTGTTAAAACCCCATATTTGTGCTTGTTTCCTGCCTTTCCTTTATCTAGTCTAGTCCTGGTAGAGATTTGCTGTATCCAGGATTGTTTGTACGCTTCAGAACCCCCCAAGCCTTTCTGTGTTGGAGGAAAGCCTTCTAGTTTATCAGTGGGTGTGGTAAGCACTAGGTAGCCTATCTACCACAAGAGTGGTTCCTGGCCCAAAAATTGCAGTTTATTGGCAGTCTGGGCAGTTTTTCCATCTTTTTCAACTTTCTGGTCTAAACGTCTGTGTTTGCGCTTGTCTCCTGCCTTTCCTGTAGCTAGTCTAGTCTAGTCCAGATACAATTTTGCTGCATCCAAGACTGTTTGTAAGCTTCTGAGCCCCCAAGCCTCTCTGTGTTGAGGGAAGCCTTCTAGCTTATCATTGGGAGTGGTAAGCATTAGGTAGCCTATCTACCACAAAAGGAGTGGTTTCTGGCCCAGAAATTGTAGTTTATTGGCCGTTTGGGCAGTTTTTTCCACTTCTTTCAACTTTCTGGTTTAAAAGCCCACATTTGCATTTGTTTCCCACCTTTCCTATAACTAGTCTAGTCCAGATACAGACTTGCTGTATCCAGGACTGTCTGTAAGCTTCTGAGCCCCCAAGCCTTTCTGTGTTGGAGGGAAGCCTTCTAGCTTGTCAGTGGGAGTGGTAAGCACTAGGTAGCCTATCTACCACAAAAGGAGTGGTTTCTGGCCCAGAATTTGTAGTTTATTGGCTGTTTGAACATTTTTTTCCATCTCTTTCAACTTTCTGGTTTAAAAGCCTGCATTTGCACTTGTTTCCTGCCTTTCCTGTAACTAGTCTAGTCCAGATACAGACTGCTGTATCCAGGACTGTTTGTAAGCTTCTGAGAGATTCCAATGTCTGCTCTTCATTTTTTCCCCTTAGATCTGCTAGTTCTCTCCTCTCCTGCACTTTTACTAGATTATTAGTTTAGCACTTTACCACACCAGACTTCTTGTAGCAATTATTGTAGCACACAAAAGTGCTACCAGCACTAAACATTCTACAAGAAAACAGTTCCAGTGCTTATTATTAATGCCCATCCCTACAGGCATGTCTAAAGGTCAGTTCCCTGTGCTTTCTCCTATTAACCTGGTGAACTTGGACATCCTGAGGCAATGTAGCAACTGCCTCATGTACACCGGCAACTTTTTCCTCTTACCTCACAATGAAACCAGGAACCAGGCACAAATACAATCCAAACAAAACCAAAACCAGAGATGTCTTCCCAAACTCAGCCAAAGAATTTTATTGAATGCTTTCATCTGCATAAATCAGCTGACTTCTTTTTCACATGAAGACTTTCCACTGCATCCACAGCACAAACTCTTTACTTAATTCCTAATGTTACCTCCCAACACTCAGACTTGTGAGAGATGCACTCATATATCCAAAATTGGAAGACGCGCACTCTCCAGCCAAGACTGGAATAGCTGGTCAAGAGGAGAAGGTCAACACTTGCACCACACCACATGGAACACATAGCCCTCCAGAACACAAAGCAGCACTGCCTGCACATAAAAACACAAACCACACACCCACCTTTGTGGAGGCTCTCAATACAAATCTACCCGAACAGCAGAGACCTCCAAAGTACTCGACCACCACAACACAACACTAATCATGAGACACATATCTCTTCTAAACAGTGTGCCAATCAACCAAAGGCCCTAAGGCAAAATAGCATGCCCAGCACACTAGTCGTAGGTGACTCAATAGTGAGGCACACTGATGTCCCACTCACTAGGTTGAATAAGCAGAAAGTAACAGTCATCTGCCTGTCGGGTGCCAGGATCTGCCACATAATGCATGCACGAAGTGCCCTCAACAACAGGTACAAATATGACTCTGTCATTGTACATGTGGTTGTGAATAATCTGAAACATACTTCCCTGGACTACATGAAAAGAGACATGGAGGAGCTCTTGGATTCTGCAGCCCAGGTGGGTATGACCCTACCCCAAGCAGCATTCTACCGTCACCCAGAATGATACCACAGTACAATCAGAAAATGATTGACTTCAACAATTGGCTAAGTTTCTGGTGTCATTCTAAGTGGATCCAGTATCTGTCTGCCTGGAATGACATGACTGACAGATCTTGATGCTTTGCCAGAGATGGTCTGCATCTGTCACCTCTGGGCTTCTGGCCAAGGCTCGTCACCCCTACAGTTCCTTTTTTAGGTGGTGCTCCAAAGATCAAATTACCACCAAAACAGCTACAAACAAATGTAATCTGTGGGTCATGCTGCTCAATGCTAGAAGTCTAAATCTCAAAATGAACTCACTCAAAGCACTCCTGAATGGAGAACATCGACATTTTTGCTGTAACATAGACCTGGTTCAAGGCAGCAGAAATCACCCCTGCACTACCAGGCTACAACTCATTCCACACCTTTTGGCCCCAGAACTTGGACTGAAGCTCCAAAGGAGGTGGTGTTTCTATATTCATAAAGGATGCGTGCACCTCCAGACTGGTAGCCCAACATAACGCATCAGAGATACTTCAGGTGCAGCTAACATTGGTTAAGACACTGATTCAGGTCGTAGCCTGTTATAGGTCCCCAACCATGTCCCAAGACTCACACTTCACATTTCTAAACACCCTGGAGAATATTAGGGTCCAACCTAACACTCTCATACTGGGCGACTTCAACTGCCCCTCCATTAACTGGGAAAACTACTCATGTACCAATACACTTGCCCAACGTTTCCAGGAATTCATTAATTCCAATGTCCTGGACCAGCTCGTTCTTACCCCCACTAGAGGTAGAAACATCCTTGACCTGGTAATTACTAACAGGGGCGACCGGTGCTCTCCATCAATAGTCAACTCCTTCCTGGTTAGATCCGACCACAAATTAATCACCTTGGAAATCCCCCCACCCCCACCTGTAAAGGTAACCACCATGAAAAACTTCTCCAAAGCTAACTTTGGGCTCCTAAAAACAGAGGTGGCTAACTTCACAGCACCCATGCAAATGGAGAATAGTTGCATGACTGCCAAATTGTACACCAATGCACTGTATGAACACGTACACAAATGGGTAAATCTCACCATACACAATAGAACCAAGATGCTCTCCTCCAAAAAAAGAAGCCAATCTGGTGGTCCCCTGCCATAAATAAACTCTACAACAGAAGGAGGAAACTGATGTGGAATATGGTAAATTCCCAAGAATGGAAAAACTCCCTTATCAGCCTCAACAAAAAGTTGAGATCCCACATAAAATCCTCTAAAGCTAGCTATGAAAACAGAATTGCAACATATAGTAAAGACAACCACAAGGCCTTCTATAGTTATGTAAAAAGTCTCCATGGCAATACCTAGATTTGCTCTGAGCTACTGCACAATGGTACCTCCAATACTGAACCAACAAATATTGCCAGTATCCTGGCTGACAAATTCAGTGCCAACTTTACCCCTCTCCCCTCCCTAAAGGACCAATCACAATACCAGTAGATTGCCAGACACCCAGTATTACTGCTGCACAGGTTAAAACAGCATTGTTCAAGGCCAAGAATACAGCTTCTATGGGACCTGCCAATATCCCTGGCTGTGTTCTACATGAACTACAGAGTGAACTGGCACCTCACCTGTATGCCCTGTTCAATCACAGCATCACCTCAGGCTTTGTTCCTACCAAATGGCACACTACTATAGCCATCCCTCTCCACAAAGGAGGAACAACTACAGACCCTGGGAACTATCACCCCATTAGCTTGACAAGTCTGATATGCAAAGCTATGGAATGCATCATTATGGACCTAATAAGCAAGGATATAGGGAATCTCCAAACTCTGGATCCCACACAGTTTGGTTTTGTGAAGGGTAGATCATGACTGCTCAACTTGGTCGACTTCTTTGAGTCAGTCACCAGAGCTGTGGATGAAGGCAAGGTGGTTCATACAGCTGAACTTGGTCTGGCTAAGGCCTTTGATACCAATCCCTACTCAGAAATCATAAAAAACTCACTAAGCTAGGAATCAACCCCTATATCACTATCTGGGTTGAAACTGGCTCACAGATAGAACCCACAGTGTGAAAGTAGCTGACTCATAGTCAGACTGCTGACCAGTCATGAGTGGAGTCCCACAGGGATCAGTCCTGGGTGCTCTTCTGTTTGGTATCTACTTCACAGAAGTCCAGGCCAACACAAAGGGACTCTGGCTGACAAAGTTCACAGTCAATTGCAAGTTGGGAGACATTATTAACTCCCCAAGTGGTGTTGATATCCTACAGAAAGGCCTCACTGAGACCAACGACTGGTGTCAGAACCATGGCCTTAAGCTCAATGTCAAAAAATGTGCCATCATCCCCACTGGGAAAAAACCAGTTCTCATGAATTCCCACATCGATGGTAGCCCACTGAACACAGAAGGCGTTATAAGAGATATGGGAACACAGGTTTGACAACAACGTCTCTTTTGACCACCACATTGCCACTGTGGTCAGAAAGTCCTTCTATATGGCACATCTCATTACTATGGGTTTTGCATCCAGGAAGAAAGAGGTCATTGTCTCCCTCTACTCTTCCCTCATTAGGCCAATCATCGAGTACAATGCCCCATTTAGCATGTACCTCACTAGATACCTGCAACAACTGGAGAGGCCGGAAAAGTACCTCACAAAGAGGATCCTAGGCCTTAAACACTTGTCCTATATGGACAGACTCAAAAAAACTCCAACTATTCTGTGTCTCATATCGCGTACTTAGAGGCAATCTCTGCTTGACTTACAAAGCCATGTCTGATCCAGCTCTGTTAGAAATGCTACATCTAAAGAAATCCCAAACCCTCTGCACCACACACTCCAGAGACCTCAACCTCATTACCACAATCAACAGAACGTGCTGGAGGGACAGCTTCATAACCCAGAGACTGCCCATGCTATGGAATAGACTTCCCATACATGTCAAACAGAGCACCTCACTGGCCCTCTTCAAGAGAAATCTTTATGAGTGGATGGGAAATAGAAAATTCACCCTAGGGACCACTCCAGTGGCTCTACTCGACAGAGGTACTGAGAACTAAGGTTGGATGGCACAATGCCAGCGTAATCCTATGGGCTAGGCTTGTAAAGGCTCCAGGGCCATTAGCCTAGTACACACCTATGAACCTATAAAGTTTAGTTGTGTCAGTTTATATACAAGATGGAAAAAAGCTGTAATCAGCTTTACAGCGCTAAATTGTTTTTATTTTGTGTTTTAAATAAACTGATGGTCATTTTGTACTTCGTGCAGTGGTTTATTTTTGCTTTATCTTTTTAAGACTTGGTTGAGAAGACCTAAGAAACTGCTGTTGAAATCACATGCAATTATGTGACATCTTGAAAACACTTTGGAAGTTGGAGAGATTGAGAAGGAAGAGTGGAATGAAACTAAAAACAATAGACGGTAAGATGGTGGTGTGAGCAGGTAATTAAGAGGATCAGGAAAGATCTGTTTATAGTGAATCATGCATCCACCTCCAGTACTACGACTGGGTTGATATATGTGTACATATCTGAGTCAATATTACATTACCAAAGTTTCAAAACTTCGAATCTGATATGGTTGACACCATTTAATCAAAGTCTTGAAACTTCAAAAATGTAATAAAAACACAACAACCTACACAAATAAACTATGTAAATGCTCTAAGCAGGGGGGAAAGCCTATGTGGGGACAGTGCCCACTACACCCCCGCTACTTAAATATACCAACTCCGAGATCGCACCACAGTGCAGAAAAGGCAAATCTTCCCTTTCTGCACTGTATGGAGATCTCCGTTAAAATGTTTGAAGTTTCAAGACTTAGATCATATAATGTCAACCAAATCAATTCGAAGTTTTGAAACTTTGATCTTCTGATAGAGACCCACATATCTGTAGTGAGGAAAGGGATACATGGTAAGGCTCTGCTGCTGTGAAAAGGTCAGAATCATGGGTTCATTAAAAAAAAAAAAAGATGAACAATTACATTTTTGAATTAGTACCACCAGTGCTGAGAAGCCAAAGCTTAGACTTGCTTTCATGGGAGGTGAGGATGAGTGGGAGGGGTGAGTTTAGGTGGTATTTCTGGTGAGGTGGTTTGCACTGATGTAGACAACAAGAGGATAAGGAGATAGTCATACATGGGAGAGTGTCAGAGATTTTATGTCTGAGTACATTTTGGAGATTTTGAAGAAGAAAATTGGAAAGGAGGAAATTATAGGGTAGGATTATAGGAAGAGAGTGAGTTGGATGAATGTGGGGTTAGGATTGGCATAAGGGTGTTTAGGGGTGAGTAGGGGGTAACAACAGGAGTTTATGAATGCTGCAGCAATGGATTGAAAGACTTGTTTAGTGACATGGACGGGGAAATCACAATAGAAAGAGGTGCATTTAAATTGGTGGCTTGAAACAGGGAGGGTCGAATTAAAGTATTAAAAAAATGGATAGGGGAAGAAAAGTATACACAATAAGATGGAGAATTGAAGGAAGAGCTGAAAGAGGGAGATAAGGAGGGAGACAATTTAGCTGACACATTAGACTGAAAAGTGGCAAAGGGGAGAGATAGCATGGAGAGACCTTAGCTATCTCCTAAGGCTAAAGGGGAGGAGAGAAGATAAAACAGCCTTTGCTGCTCCCAAAGACTGATGTAAGAAATATGTGTAAGCACCGTTAGCTACAGCCTAAGGCAGGACAGGAGGAAATGGGGGGATAGTTAAGAGTGTGTTATGTTGTACTGTTTGTACTCTACTGACTTTTGCCTGAAGAATTGTTGATTGAACTTGAGCTTGTACAACCTATTTTTGAGTTGTTTAATCTGTCATTCGCAGGTATGCTTCTTCTTACAAATCTATCCTGAAGTGGCCCATTTTGATTGGTGTCCTACCACAGAAAGCAATTTAAATAAATAAATAAATGATAATGAACATAGGGAGAAGAAATGTAGAAAATTTGAGAGATGTAAGTGAAATAAAAGAAAGTTGATAATGTGAGCAAGATGGATAATAGGGAGAATATGAGTGACAGGCAATAGTTTGAAGTTGAAAATATCAATATTAATATAGATTAGAAGGTGGTGAAGAGTGATGTTTATGAAGCTGGAAATTGATGGTGTGATGATGAGTGTTGTTAGTGCATATGCTTTGCATGTTGGGTGTGCGATGGATGAGAAAGAAAAATTTGGGGTAAGTTGGATAAAGTGGTGGTGAGTATACCCAAGGGTGAGAGAGTGGTAATTGGAGTGGATTTCATTGGGCATGCTGGTGAAGGGAACAGAGGGGATGAGGAAGTGATGGGAAGGTATTGTGTTAAGGAGAGGAATGCAGAAGGTCAGATGGTGGTGGATTTTGCAAAAAGGATGGACATGGCAGTGGTGAATACATATTTTAAGAAGAGGGGGGAGCATAAGGTGACATACAAGAGTGGAGGAAAATGCATACAGGTGGATTATATCCTATGTAGGAGGGCCAGTCTGAAGGAGATTGGAGACTATAAAGTGGTGACAGGGTAAGCGTAGTTAGGCAGCATAGGATGGTGGTCTGTAGGATAACATTGGTGATCAAGAAGAGAAGAAGGAGTGTGAGGGCAGTGCCAAGGATCAAATGGTGGAAGTTGAAAAAGGGAGATTGTGAGGTGGAGTTCTGGGAAGAGTTAAGACAGGTACTGGATGTTAGTGAAGAGTTACCAAATAGCTGGTAACTACAGCAGAGTTGGTAAGGGAGACAGCTAGAAAGACGCTTGGTGTGACATTTGGACAAAGGAAGGAGGACAAGGAGACCTAGTGGTGGAATGAGAAATTACAGGAGAGTATACAGAGAAAGAGGATGGCAAAGAAGAATTGGGATTGTCAGAGAGATGAAGAAAGACAGGAGTATAAGGAGATGAGCTGCATGGCAAAGAGAGAGGTGGTGAAGGTTAAGGATAAGGCGTATAAAGAGTTGTATGAAAGGTTGGATACTAAGGAGGGAGAAAAGGACCATACCGATGGGCTAGACAGAGGGACCGAGCTGGGAAAGATGTGTAGGAGGTAAAGGTGATAAAGGATAATGAAGGAAACATACTCACAAGCGAGGAGAGTGTGTTGAGCATATGGAAAGAGTACTTTGAGGGGCTGATGAATGAAGAGAATGAAAGAGAAAGAAGGTTGGATGATGTGGGGATAGTGAATCATGAAGTGCAATGGATTAGCAAGGAGGAAGTAAGGACAGCTATGAAGAGTATGAAGAATGGAAAGGCTGTTGGTCCAGATAACCTGTGGAGCCATGGAGGTGTTTAGGAAAGATAGCAGCAGAGTTTTTAACCAGATTGTTTAATAAAATCTTGGAAAGTGAGAGGATGCCTGAGGAGTGGAGAAGTGTTTTGGTACTGATTTTTATGAATAAGGGTGATGTGCAAAGCTGTAGTAACTACAGAGGGATAAAACTGATCAGTTACAGCATGCAGTTATGGGAAAGAGTAGTAGGAGCTAAGTTAAGAGGGTAGGTGATGATTAGTGAGCAGCAGTATGGTTTCATGCTAGGAAAGAGCACTACAGATGTGATGTTTGCTCTGAGAGTGTTTGTGGAGTAGTATAGAGAAGGTCAGATGGAGTTGTATTGTGTCTTTGTGGACTTAGAGAAAGCATATGACAGGGTGTCTAGAGAGGAGTTGTGGTATTGTATGAGGAAGTCGGGAGCGGCAGAGAAGTATGTAAGAGTGGTTCAGGATATGTACTAGGGTAGTGTGACAGTGGTGAGGTCTGTGGTAGGAGTGACAGATGCATTTAAGGTGGAGGGGGGATTACATCAAGGATCAGCTCTGAACCCTTTCTCATTTGTAGTTAGTGATGGACAGGTCAACAGACGAGACCAGACAGGAGTCTCTGTGGACTATGATGTTTATGGATAACATTGTGATCTGTAGTGAGAGTATGGAACAGGTTAAGGAGACCCTGGAGAGGTGGAGATATACTCTAGAGAGGAGAGGAATGAAGATCATCAAGACTAAGACAGAATATATGTGTGTGAATGAGAGGGAGGATAGATGAATGGTGAGGATGCAGGGAGTAGAGTTGGCGAAGGTGGATGAGTTTATATACTTGTGATCAACAGTTCAGAGTAAAGGTGAGTGTGGAAGAGAGTTAAAGAAGAGAGTACAGGCAGGGTGGAGTGGGTGGAGAAGAGTGTCAGGAGTGATTTGTGACAGATGGGTACCAGTAAGAGTGAAAGAGAAGGTCTACAAGAGGGTAGTGAGATCAGCTATGTTATGTGGGTTGGAGACAGTGGCATTAACAAAAAGGCAGGAGTCAGAGCTGAATGTGGCAGAGTTAAAGATGTTAAGATTTGCATTGGGTGTGATGAGGATGGACAGGATTAGGAATCAGTATATCAGAGGGTCAGCTCATATTGGATGGTTTGGAGACAAAGCCAGAGAGGAAAGATTGCATTGGTTTGGATATGTGCTGAGGAGAGATGCTGGGTATATTGGGAAAAGAATGCTAAGGATGGATCTGCCAAGTAAGAGGAAAAGAGGAAGGCCTAAGATAAGGTTTATGGATGTGGTGAGAGAGACATGCAGGTGGTTGGTGTGACAGAGCAAGATGTGGAGAACAGGAAGGAATGGAAACTGGTGATCCGCTGTGGCGACCCCTAACAGAAACAGCCGAAAGAAGAAGAATATAGGGTAGAAGGGGAGAGTGAATGCAGAATGTAAAGGGGTGAGGTAAGAAAAGTATGTTTTAGTAGAGTGGGTGTAGGTCACAGAGGTGGAATGGGTAATGATGTGGATTGGTGTGGAATGTTGTGAATGATTTAGGATAGGATATATGCGGATGTCAAATGTTTTGAATACTTTAGGCTATGATTCTTTAAAAAGCTTGAAATGTAATGACAGTGGTGTGGTAGTGCAGTGGGAATTAGGTATTGAGTAAAGTTGAGCAAAGTGAGATGGAGTGGAATGTGTCATCACCAGAAGAGACTGCATGAATAAAGAAAACAACAATCAGTGAACACTGAAGGCCAAGGAAAATGGATTATAAAGGATTAAGTGGTAATGGAAAAAATAAGCCTGCTCCCTAGTTAGTAATGTCAAAAAGTAATGTCCAAATCAACATAAACAAGACTAATTACCACTTCATAGCTACTTATAGAAAACCCTCTTTGTCCCTTTCTGAACATGATAGCTGTCTTAACAGCTATTCGACATGTAGCTACTCCATCCACACCCAATACTATTCTACTGGGGGTTGGGACTTCAATTATTCATCAATAAACTGACTGACCTACACTGCCAGTCACTGCATGCCCAATACTTCCTTGACATTATAAACTCTAATTCTCTTTTACAAATAGTTAACCATCCTACTATGGTCTCCAGTATCCTTGATCTAGTCCTCACAAATATGGCCATGTCTTGTACAATTCCATATGTATCATCCGATCTTGTTAAATCAAACCATAAATTAGCGACTTTTTCCTTTAAAACTGGTGGTACTTCCCATGTAAATGCCTCTGTGTTTAGGGACTTATTGAAAGCAAGCCTTCTTCAGTTACTCGATGACCTAAATAAATTCTGGGCAGTCCTCCTGCAATGGATCCCATTGCTAAAGTTGCTACCTATGCCAGTGACTTATAATCTTGTTTAAATATTTTTATTGACAAGGCAGACCTTATACACACCAAATAGAATAAGAAATTTAAAAGTAAACTCATATGATAGAATACCCATATCAATAAATTATATATCACAGAAAGAAATTGCTTAAGGCTTATGAGTTCTCATTCTACCTATCTTAAGAGCACACTTAATCAAACTAGTACACAGCTTATGAGAACCATTATGAAGCTCAAAGATAAGTATAAGTAATAGAGACTAAAATCAAAATAACTATAAATCTTTCTTTAACTATATACAGAAGTTAGTAACTTTCAGAGATAATTCACAATAATACTGCATACTCTGACTGAAAGAAAACGGCTAATGTCATATTCCAGAGTCCACATTCCCATACACCTCTTTTAATTCTTATCAAAGTTTTCTCAGCCCTCTCAAAAGCTAAGAGCATTTCATCCATGGGCCTTGATAATATGTCAAGTTGCCTGATTATCAGTGCCAAATATGGCTCATCTGAACCCTTACTTAACTTGTTTAATTTAAGCCTCACCACTGGTAACATTCCTGATGCCTAGAAAACAGCCATTATAACGCTCATGCACAAGGGTATCCTGTCATTATTCCCCATGCAGACTTATTGGTAGTCTTGTAAATCTGAATATAAATCTTTATGTTGTACAATGGATACATGACTAGCTGTCTAACAGTATCCATGTTAGAGTTGCAAATGCCACTTCTAAAAGCAAACCAGTGGTATGCCACGTGTCTCCAACACAGGACAGACTCTGGTAACAACTGGTGCAAGGGCAATGGTCACAAATAAAATGAAAAAAAATGTGAAAACATGTAGTGGAGCTAATTCTGGCAAGTAAAACAAAATATTTTCACATACAATATAGGTGAAACACCCCTGCAAAAACTGTTGTAAGGGATCTAGGCACTCTTGTAGATAATTCCTTATTATTTGACTATCATGTTTCCACAGTGGTTTGCAAATCCTACTGTCTGGCTCATTTAATCTCCAAAGGCATCTCATCTAGATGCAAAGAAGTCTTAATTCCCTTTTACTCCTATCTCAGACCCAATATTGTATATAATGCACCTTTTGGCATTTATTTGTCTAGGCATGTCACTCAGCTTGAGGGACCACAGAGTTTCATAGGTTCATAGGTGTGTACTAGGCTAATGGCCCTGGAGCCTTTACAAACCTAGCCCAAAGGATTACCCTGACATCATGCTACCCGACCTTAGTTCCCAGTGTCTCTGTCGAGTAGAGCCACTGGAATGATCCCCGGGGTGAATTTTCTATTTCCCATGCACTCATCAAGGTTTCTCTTGAAGAGGGCCAGTGAGGTGTTCTGTTTGACATGTATGGGAAGTCTATTCCATAGCAAAGGTACTCTCTGGGTTATGAACTTGTCCCTCCAACATTTTCTGTTGATTGTGGTAATGAGGTTGAGGTCACTGGAGTGTGTGGTGCAGAGGGATTGGGATTTCTTTAGATGTGGCATTTCTAACAGAGCTGGATCAGACATTGCTTTGTATGTCAAGTAGAGATCACCTCTAAGTAGGCGATATGAGACAGAGAATGGTTGGAATTTTTTGAGTCTGTCCATATAGGACAAGTGTTTAAGGCCTAGGATCATCTTTGCGAGGTACTTTTGTGGCCTCTCCAGTTGTTGCAGGTGTCTAGTGAGGTACATGCCAAATGGGGCATTGTACTTGAACATTAGCCTAATGAGGGAAGAGTAGAGGGAGACAATGACTTCTTTCTTACTGGATGCAAAACCCATAGTAATGAGATGTGCCACATAGAAGGACTTTCCAACTACAGTGGCAATGAGGTGGTCAAAAGAGAGGATGCTGTCAACCTGTGTTCCCAGATCTCTTATAACACCTTCTGTGTTCAGTGAGCTACCATTGATGTGGTAATGCATGGGAACTGGGTTTTTATCAAAGGGGATGACGACACATTTTTTGGCATTGAGCTTAGGGCCATGATTCTGACACTAGTTGTTGGTCTCAGTAAGGCCTTTCTGTAGGATGTCCACATCACTTAGGGAGTTAATAATAGCTCCCAACTTGCAATTGTCTGTGAACTTTGTCAGCCAGAGACCCTTTGTGTTGGCCTGGACTTCAGAGAAGTAGATACCAAACAAGAGAGGACCCAGGACGGAACCCTGTGGGACTCCACTAGTGACTGATCGACAGTCTGACTTGGAGTCCGCTACTTTCACATGTGGGTTCTATCTGTGAGCCAGTTTGCAACCCACCTAGTGATATAGGGGTTGATGCCTAGCTTAGTGATTTTTTCTATGATTCCTGAGTGGGGGATGGTATCAAATGCCTTGGCCAAATCAAAGTAGGCTGTATGGACCACCTTGCCTTCATCCACAGCTCTGGTGACTGACTCAAAGAAGTAGACCAAGTTGAGCAGGCATGCTCTACCCTTCACAAAACCAAACTGTGTGGGTTCCAGAGTTTGGGGATTCCCTATATCCTTGTTTATTAGGTCCATGATGATGCGTTTCATAGCTTTGCATATCAGACTCGTCAGGCTAATGGGGCGATAGTTCCCAGGGTCTGTAGTTGCTCCTCCTTTGTGGAGAAGGATGACTGTAGCAGTGCACCATTTGGTAGGGACAAAGCCTGAGGTAAGGCTGTAACTGAACAGAGCACATAGGTGAAGTGCCAGTTCGCTCTGTAGTTCATGTAGAATACAGCCAGGGATATTGTCAGGTCTAATTGGAAGCTGTATTCTTGGCGTTGGACAGTGCTGTTTTAATCTGTGCAGCAGTAATACTTGGTGCCTGGCAATCTGCTGGTATTGTGATTGGTCCTTTGGGGGGGAGAGAAGGGTAAAGTTGGCACTGAATCTGTTGGCCAGTATATTGTCAATATCTGTTAGCCCAGTATCGGAGGTACCATTGTGCAGTAGCTCAGAGCAAATCTGGGTATTTCCATGGAGATTCTTTACATAACTATAGAAGGCCTTGTGGTTGTCTTTACTGTCTGCTACAATTCTGTTTCATACCTGCCTTTTGAGGATTTGATGAGGGATCTCAACTTTTTGTTGAGGGTGATAAGGGAGTTTTTCCTGTCTTGGGACTTCACCTTCTTCCGCATCAGTTTCCTTCTTCTGTTGTAGAGTTTGATTATGGCAGGGGCCCACCAGATTGGCTTCCTTTTTTTGGAGGAGAGCTCTTGGTTCTATTGGGTATGGCGAGATCCATGCATTTGTGTAGGTGGTGTATGATTTGGTGGTCATGCAACTATTCTCCATTTGCATGGGTGCCATGAAGTTAACCACCTCTGTTTTTAGGAGCCCAAAGTTAGTTTAGGAGAAGTTTTTAATCGTGGTTACCTTTACGGGTGGGGGGGTGGAGGGGATGTAGATTTTCAGGGTGATTAGTTTGTGGTCAGATCTAACCATTTAGGAGTTAACTATTGGTGTAGACCAATGGTTGCCCGTGTTAGTAACGACCAGGTCAAGGACGTTGCTATCTCTAGTGGGGGTAAGAATGAGCTGGTCCAGGGCATTTGAATTAATGAATTCCAGGAAACATTGGGCAAGTGTATTGGTACATGAGTAGTTTTCCCAATTAATGGAGGGGTAGCTGAAGTCACCCAGTATGAGAGTGTTAGGTTGGACCCCAATATTCTTCAATGTGCTTAGGAATGTGGAGTGTGAGTCTTGGGACGTTGTTGGGGACCTATAGCAGGCTACGACCTGAATTGCTGTCTTACCCAATGTTAGCTGCAGCTGAAGTATCTCTGATGCTTTATGTTGGGCTACCAGTCTGGAGGTGTGAGCATCCTTTATGAATATGGAAACATCACCTCCTTTGGAGCTTCGGTCCAAGTTCCTGGTCCGAAAGGTATGGAATGAGTTATAGCCTGATAGTGCAGGAGTGCTTCCTGCTGCCTTGAACCAGGTCTCTGTTACAACATAAATGTCGATGTTCTCCATTTTAAGGAGTGCTTCGAGAGTGCATTTTCAGATTTAGACTTCTAGCATTGAGCAGCATGACCCTCAAATTGCATTTGTTTGTAGCTGTTATGGTGACAATGTGGTCTTTGGAACACCACCTACAAAAGGCACTATAGGGGTGTCAAGAGCCTCAGCCAGTATCTGGAAGCCCAGGGGTGACAGATGCAGGCCATCTCTGGCAAAGCATCAAGGTCTGTTAATCATGTCATCCCAGGCAGACAGATACTGAATCCCCTTAGAATGACTTTAGAAGCAATTGTTGAAATCGATCATTTTCTGATTGTACTGTGGCATCATTCTGGGTGATAGTAGGATGCTGATCAGGGATAGGGTCATACCTGCCTGGGCTACATAATCTGAGAGCTCCTCCGTGTCTCTTTTCATGTTGTCCAGGGAGGTACGTCTCAGGTCATTCACACCCACATATACAATGACAGAGCCATATTTGTACCTGATGTTGAGAGACCTGAGTGCATGCATTATGTGGCTGATCCTGGCACCTGACAGGCAGCTGACTGTTACTTTCTCCTTATTCAGCCTAGTGAGTGGGACATCAGTGTGCCTCACTATCGAGTCACCAATGACTAGTGTGTTGGGCATGCTGTTCTGTCTTAGGGGCTTTAGTTGAGTGCACACTGTTTAAGGGAGTTATAGGTTCATAGGTTCATACTATGCTATCTGTCCTGAGGCAATTTTAAGCCTAGCCCAATTCTGTATGGCTTACGCCACCCCTTGATTTGAGTATACTGTGCCCTTTTTAAGGTTTAGTTTACTGTGCCTCTGTCTAATAGTGACATGGGAGTAATCCCTGGGACAAACCTACGATCCCCCATCCACCTATTGAGATTCTTCTTGAAGAGATTCAGTGAGGTGCTCTGCCTCACATGAACTGGAATTCTATTCCAGAGCGAAGGGAGCCTCTGGGTTATGAACCTGTCCCTCCAGCAAGCTCTATTTATTTCTGTGCTGAGGTTCAAGTCCCTCGAGTGTGTGGCTCTAAGGGATTTAGATTTACTGAGGTGGAGCATGTCCATTAATTCTGGATTTGACATAGCTTTGTATGTCAGGCATAGATCGCCTCGAAGTAGGCGGTATGCAACTGAGTAGAGCTGGAGTTTTTTTAACCAAGCAGCATATGGCATCTGTTTGAGACCTTTGATCCTCTTGGTGAGATACTTTTGGGGTCTTTCTAATTGCTGCAGGTGTCGGGTAAGGTACATCCCAAAAGGGGCATTGTATTCTATGATGGGCCTGATGAGGGATGAATAAAGGGGCACGATTACCTCTCTTGATCTAGATGTGAAACCCTTCTTGATGAGGTGGGCTATGTAGAAGGTCTTTCTAACCACTTTGGCAATGTGGTTTTCAAAGGAGAGATTGCTATCAACTTGGGTCCCCAGGTCCCTAATAACTTTCTCTGTACTTAATGGGTTTCTACCTATGTGGTAATTTGTGAGCACATTGTTTTTGCCAAAGGGTATGACTATACATTTTTTGGCATTTAGCTTTAAACCATGGCGCTGACACCAGTTATCTGTCTCTGTGAGACCTTTTTGAAGGATGTTTGTGTCAGCTGGAGAGTTGATTATGGCACCCAGTTTGCAGTCGTCTGCGAACTTGGTGAGCCATAGTCCTCCCACGTTTGCCTGTACCTCGGAAAAGTATATACCGAACAAGAGTGGTCCCAGGACAGAACCCTGTGGGATGCCACTTGTGACTGGTTTCGAGTCTGACATGGCTCCAGCAACTCTCACTCTGTGGGTTCTGTCTTTGAGCCAGTTTGCGACCCATCTTGTGACATAGGGGTTTATATTTAAGCTGGATAGCTTATCTATGATGCCCGAGTGGGGTATTGTGTCAAATGCCTTTGCAAGGTCCAGATAGGCTGTGTGGACTACCTTCCCTTCATCTATGGCTTTGGTGACTGTTTCGAAGAAGACGACCAGGTTCAAAAGGCAGGATCTGCCCTTGACAAAGCCAAACTGGGTAGGATCTAGTGTCTGTAGGTCCCCAATGTCTTTGTTTATGAGCTCCATGATGATCCTCTCCATAGCCTTGCAGACTAAGCTAGTCAGGCTTATGGAGCGATAGTTTCCAGGGTCCGTAGAGGCTCCACCTTTGTGGAGTGGGACCACTGTTGCTGTACGCCATTCTGTGGGCACATATCCTGTAGTGAGGCTGAGATTGTATAGCTGTTTTATTTGAGGGATTAGTTCCTCTTGGGTTCATGTAGGGCGCAACCTGGGATGCCATCTGGTCCCATGGAAGCAGTGTTTTTGCTTTGGAGAGGGCAGCCTTCACCTGAGCATCAGAGATGTTTGGGAGGCAGCCCTCTGCTGGGATAGATACTTGCTCTTTTGGGGGGGGTGGAGAAGTTTGCACTGAACCTGTCTGCCAGGATATTGGCGATGTCTGTGGGTTCAGTGTATTTTTTGTCGTTTAGAATCAACTCAGAACAAGTCTGGGAGTTGCATCCCAGGTTTCTAACATAACTGAAAAAAGCCTTATGATTGTCTTTGGTGTCCTCTGCAATTTTTCTCTCGAAGCTGGCCTTGGAGGATTTTATGAGGGATCGTAATTTTTTGCTAGTACTGATCAGAGATGCCTTCCCTATTAGGGATTTTGCTCTATCATGTAGTAGCTTCCTCCTTCTGTTGTACAGTTTATTTATGGCAAGGGTCTACCAGACTGGACGCCTGCCTTTGGATGATTGGGTCTTGGTTTTGTTTGGGATAGCATGATCCATGCATTCCTGGAGATGTCCGTAGAATGCGTTTATATAGGATTCTGCAGTTTGGGCCGTAGTTTCCACTGGCCCTGGGGCCTTGAAGGATACCACTTCGGTTTTGAGAAGTGAGAAGTTCACTTTTGAGAACTTTTTCACTGTGGTTTTCTGGGCTGGGGGTGGGGTCGGGATGTGGACATCCAGTGAAATTAATTTATGGTCTGATCTTACCAATGAGGGATATACTTCTGGTGTGGAGCATAGAGTCCCCATGTTGGTAATGATCAGGTCTAGTATGTTGTCCCCTCTTGTGGGAGTGGTGACTAGTTGTTCCATAGCATTTGAGTTTATAATTTCCAGGAACCTTTGGGCTAAGGTGCTGGGGCTTGAGTAGTGCTCCCAGTCAATGTTTAGGTAGTTGAAGTCGCCCAATATAATGGTGTTCGGAGAGATCTTCATGTTCTCCAATGTTTTCAGGAAAGCTGAGTGGGATTCCTGACTTTGAGAGGGTGGTCTGTAGGATGCTATAAACTGAAAAGCAGTCTTGCCCACTGTTAGTTGCACATGGATGGTCTCTGATACGTGCAATGCCACTAACCTGGAGGTGTGGATATCCTTGATAAATATGGAAACTCCCCCTCCTTTTGTGGTTCGGTCCGGGTTTTGGGGCCAAAAAGCATGATATGAGGTATAGCCTGGTAGTGCTGGGGTGCTCTCTGTAGCCTTGAACCAGGTTTCTGTCACTGCACAGATATCGATGTTCTCCATACTGAGGAGAGCTTCGAGTGCATGCATCTTGAGGTTAAGACTTCTGGCGTTTAGCAGCATTACCCTTAGTTTCTTGTTCCTTGTGCTGTCTATGGGGGTGGGTTTGACTTTTGAGCCTTGCCTAAAAAAGGCACTATGGGGGTGGCAAGAGCCTTTGCCAATATCTGAAAGCCCATTGGTGACAGGTGCAAGCCATCCCTAGCGAAGCAACGTGGCTTGTCGAGCATGTCATCCCAGGCTGACAGACACTGGATCCCCTTTGAATGACACCAAAATTTTAGCCAATTGTTAAAATCGATCATTTTGTCTTTGTACTGTGGCATCATTCTAGGTGAGGGTAAGATGCTGCTCAAGGTCAGGGTCATACCAGCCTGGGCTACATGATCAGAGAGCTCCTCTATGTCTCTTTTCATGTAGTCCAGGGAGGTGCGTCTCAGGTCATTCACACCAGCATGTACAATGACTGAGTCATATTTGTATTTGCTTTGGAGTGACCTGAGTGCTTGTTATGTGGCGGATCCTAGCACCCGACAGGCAGCTCACCGTGACCTTCTCTTTATTCAGCCTGGTGAGTGGGACGTCAGTGTGTCTGACAATAGAGTCACCTATTACAAGAGTATCAGGTGTGTTATTCAGCCTTAAGGGCTGTGGCTGCTTGGCACACTGACTTTGTGGGCTATGTGTTGTGCGTGTTTTGTTTTGAGGTAGCATTTGCTTGGATGTCTGCTTTGGAGGTCTCTGTTGCTTAGGTAGATATTTATTTAGAGCCTCCGAGTATGTTTTTGTGTATTTATATGTTTGGTTCGCTGATGTGGTGGGACTATGTGATACTGGAATTGTGTTGTGTGAGGTTACCTTCTCCTCCTGACTGGTTACACCAGTTTTGAGATGAGAGAGTTCAGCCTCCAGCTTGGCTAAATAGTTGCATCTCTCACATATATTTGAACCTGTTTGGAGGAGGAGAGGGTTGTCCATGTACATGAGACAGTTGTAACATTGCCTCAAAATTCCCAGATTCACCAGCTGGACTGGAGAGGAAACCATTGACTGACCTTTGGACATGCTAAAGTAATATAGGGAAACTGAATTTAAGATGGACCAATAGAGGACAGGGTAATCGTAGAGAGTATAAGAGTAAGTAGTGCTTATGGTTTAATAGTGCTAACTTGTAGGATTACTTAATTGGACCAGTGAAGGGCCTTAGAATGAGAATATGGTGTTTAAATTGAGAGATAGAGCAGTTCTAAGGGAAAAGGTGAAGAGCAGACTTTGTGGAGCCAGGCATAGTTTAAACCCAATTAGGCGGCACTGCCAGCTGTTGCGCTATACACAAAAATGCGCAAAACCGCGCAAAAGAGGGTTTTAAGAGAGGAAGATGAAGGTGTTTTGGAATTGACCCAAAATGGCCAATAAAACTACAGTTTCAAGTCAGTAACCACTCCCACAGGGGCAGGCAGGCTGTGATTAGTGTCTTGTGATTAGTGTTGTTTATAACAAAATATCTGTGGTCTCAAAAATCTTAGTTATTAGTACAGACTGTCAGTCTTCTCTCTCTACTCGGTGTGTTCTATTCTTCTCCATAGAGTCCTGTGTCTAGTTTTTCAAGTCATGAAAGGTCCATTCCTCTCTAACCTCCTATTTCTTTGCAAAACAAATGGTTCCTCAACTACCTAATTAACTCTTTCACACTTAGCTTAAGTGGAATTTCACATCTCCTGACATCTGCATATTTCCTGCTTGGACAGCTTTCACCTAATATAAAATTCTGAAAATGCAGTTTTCTAACCCACCTGCAAACAAATGAATATGTCTCAAAAACTATAAAAGTTACAAAAAAGTTAAAATACAATGTTATTCAGCATATATTCCTTTTCACAGTGGGCATATTAATATGTCAGTCAGACATCATGAGAATTTCATACTGACAAATAATTCAATAACATGCAAATTTAATTATTATAATTCTGCAAACAAGTATTAATATCTCTGTATCTACAGTAGATAGCCCCAGCTGTCAGTGCAGTGTTTGTTCATGTATATGTGCTCTTCATTTTACTGCAAAAACATTTCTTTAGATGTTACTCTATTTTTGAGATATGTGCATAATTATGAATGTTATGCATGTTTGCATTTTTAATGAACCAATAAATGTAAATGTCTGCAATGTCTACAATGCAAAGTTTTTTTCAGCATTGTATGCGCTTCCATTTGTTGCCATGGAGTACCATATAAACACCCTCTGGTTCAAGCTATTAATGCGATTATTAGCTTATGACGTAACAGAGTGCCCTACTTGACTGAAAAGCTACTCCTGACCTCTGTGGTGACTGGGTATATAAAATGCTGTTCTTCAATGTGTCCAAGAGGACAAAACCTACCTCTTTAAAGGACACTGGCTAACATTATCAGCAAAGTATTCATCTAACCAATGTTCTTTGGAAAATGCTGTACATTTTGTAAATACTTTATGTACTTATTTAACTTTCTCTACTTTGCTTATTGATTACTATACTGAACTTATGGATATTTGTTTCTATATACCTGTACCCAGATCAAGACTGGAAAATGTGAGTAGACCAGCTCAACTATCCAGATAACTGTAAATAAATAAATAAATACAAACTTATACCAGCATACATATTGCCTTACTAAACAAGTATACATTTTTTGCAGATTGGTAGCAGGCAGACAGCAGGTATCATTCAAAACTTTTGCAGCATTGTGTAAGTTTTCATTTGATAACATGGATTACCATGTACATACCTTCTGGTTCAAGTTATTAATATAATTGACATCTGGCTTTCTGTATTTTCTAGAATAATGTGATCCCTGTTGCAATGGTGTGTTTATTCTTCTTATGGCAAGGCTCCATTTCTGGAGACCAGAGATCTGGGCAAATTCTGAGCTAACAGTAGTGTTAACAGCTGTTCAAAGAAATCCATTTGCATTCTTGGTGAATGTTTCCATTTCTGGAATGAACCCAGTGAATCTTACTGTCTTGAAACAGAAGGAATGGATTAGCAATAACTTCATCTCACAGAAACCAGAACAGATACATTCTCCATGGCTTTGCACTTCTTCCAGTGGTATATTGTGCAAGTAAATGATCTGACACATGGATACCATTCATGTAATTATTGGACAGTAGCACGAGAGATGGACAGGTTATCTGAATATGCATATCATATCTCTGCCTTCTCCACAGAGTGAAGTTAAGTTCTACAGGATCTGTGTTAGTTGACAGCAAGCATCGATTCTGCCACTGAATAATATAACCTGACTGAAGCTTCCTTGTAACCATTTTGTTGAGAACATATGGCCATCCTCCATGATTAGTGTGCATACTCCCATAGCAATAATGCATTAGTCAGGTCTATTGGTGTGAAGAAATCATCAAAGTAGAAATGGTGGTATTTACTAACCACATCCTTTCTGAGATCCATGACTACATGATGTGCTAGTCCAACCTCTGGTGTCTCTTCTTCCTTTCTTGTGTAAACCCACAAGTTTCTAATGTACCCAGTGTGGATATCAGCCAATACCCACATCTTCAGTCCATACTTCTATGGTTGGGCCAGCAGGTATTGACAGAACAACACATGACCTCAACATGCTATCATGGCCTCACTGACAGAAACCTCCCTGTGCAGGTTCTATTGCCTTTTGAAAGCCTCAAGTAGCACTTTAATTACTGGCCATATGTGGTGCAATGTATCATAACCTGGTTAACCTGTGATGGATTGGTTGTGTTACCATTCAGGTGGAAGTACTTTCTAACTTTTTCAAATCTTACATATGGCGTAACCCTGGTGAAAGGGAAATTGACATACAAATGGTGTCTCTCCCAGTGCTTCCTGAATTTGGAAAGAGGGACCAAGCTCATATAAATCTGCATGTCATCAGCGCCAATTGATGTACACCATGGTTCTACATTTCCTGCAGCCTCCTGACTCTGCAAAATGTACCAGTTAGTCTCTTTGGTGATGTGTTTGTACAGTGATGGAGAAACATAAGATGAAAGAAGGCTATCTCATTGTAATTACTGCCAAGATAGTTTTTGGTTCAAAATATCTCACAAACTCAACTGAACTCTTCCTTTTTGTATCAGTATTATATGAAGTCTCCTCCTGTGGCATGAACGTGCATGGTTGTTGCCTAATACTTGGTCACTGTCATCTGCAGATGGACTAGTGAGCATAGCCAGAGAAAGAGTGATTCAGCACATAGTAGGGGGATCCAAGACTGTTTTGCTGTGTGTAATTCCAAGTCATGGAGACTTGAAAAACTGCTGGACTCAGCATGTGACAACGTGGAGGTCTCCGTCACTCTCCAGTGTGTCACGAGGGGCAGCAGTTCATCAGATGGCACAAGTCAACCTAGTTCAGTACATGGGGAATGTAATTCTGATTCAGAGAGACTGAAACTGCTGCTGAATACATGGGGTTCTGGACCTGGTTTGCAAATGACTCAGCAATAATTGGATGTCAGAAAGTACATGGCAATTTCTGCCTGCAAAGTTTAAAACCAGAGTATTTTGCTGTACTGGGCTGCTCTGAACTGGTATTGACTACGCCTCTTTGGTGTCACTGTGTCATAAACTCTTTTTACTGATGGAAAGCTCTGTCTTCTTTTTATCATCAGCCCTGGATTACACCTGCTTTAGAATGGCTGTTTATAAGTGATCCACACCTGCCAATGTTTACAGCAAGTTTGTTGTGTGTGTGAGTGTGTGGCCAAGTTTCTGACAAAATGACTGAAACCACTTCAGTGATGCCTCATGTGAGTCATCCTCATCATCACTATCCTAGCCATCCTCAACACTATCACCACTGTCATCATTACTAACTTCCAAGGGAATGGTGAGTGTACTCCGACACACACTACATTCTCATCCACAATGTCATCTTCAATGATCTTCAAGCAATCAAGCTTCTCACAGTGGCAAAAATCAGCATGCACAGCATCCATCTTAGGATTGAAATTTTCCATTGCTTGCAGATAAAGATGCTATATACAAACTGATGTGCAAATTACAGATGTTTCATTGATAAAGTGTTGCTGTAATGAATCCAATTATATCCCTTCACTGTTCAGAGGGCTTAAGTGTCCCAATCTTATCTTTTCATTTATTAGGTACACTTTTTTGAAATCTATAAAGGTGTATAAATGGAGAAGGCATTGCTACTTGTGAATCTGTATGCTCAACTGTTTCAACATGGGTTTCACAAAGGTGCTTCATGACTTGTTTCATATTACTTTACTGTTTATACAGTGAAGGACATGCAGTCGGAATATCAACTGTATCTCATGTAGTGACTGTATTCCTTAATCGGTTGCCAGGAAAAAAACATCCATCACAAGCAAGAACAGAAAAAAATATATCCCTTATCTGAAAAATGACAAAAAAAACCCAGTGATGACCACTCCCTGGTGTATCTCTCAAGTGTCCAGATTTTCTCAGAATGTCCAGATTTTTGCCTTATATTTTTGGTCTGTTCCACATAACATTTGTGCTTTTCTGACAAATTACTGAGGATTGAAGTGAGTAAATAATAACATGCATTTGAGCTTCAGACGTCACATCCTTCAGAAAATGTATGCTATCACAAATCCTGTTACTCTTGCTCTGTTCTGTTTATAAGAGCAATATTTAAAATGTATCCCTCTTTAGGGGCTTTCCCCCATTATTTTATGCTGTGTCTAGATTTATTATGACAACAGGTAGAGAGGTATATCCTTAGATAGCAATGTCTTACCAGAGGCATCAGGACCAAAGCCTGGGTATCAGTGGCTACATTTTTAGCATTATATATCCTTTTGTATCACTCTGTGAAGTATCATCTATACTGGGTTGGTCAAGTTATAAACAGAAATAAAAATATTGTGCATATCCATAAATATCACACGTATTCATAACATAATGTTTTGTATAGAAAGAAATCATGCTCTGTTGCTTACTTGCAAATATACATGACATACGTAAAGCTTTCCACCATGCTACATTGACAATTCCTGATCTATTTCCATGAACGTCTGAATAATGCCAAATATACTTAATGCTGAACAAGTATAAACATCAAATGTAGCCCATTACTGGCTACAGTCCTCAATGAGTTTCCAGCAAATAATGCAACCAGTTAGAATAAATTAAAAAACCTCATAACAGTGTCATTAAAAACATGTAGCAATGGATACTGTAGCTGATAACACCACCATTAGCACCTCCAAAGGCAGAAACTATTGAGTAAACGAGTTCAACTACCCAGATATCAAACTGGTAAGATCGGAAATATAGACAGCGATTATCGTTTCTATGCAGCAAGAACAAGTGCTGTTCACCAAAATAACTTTCACCAACAGTGGAGTTTGCTTTTTTCGCCACTGTTGTATAGAGTTGGTGCATATAAGTCCTGGGGCGGTGGTGTCCTCCCAGGTGGAGAGTTTCGGTTGGCTTACCCCATTGTAAAAACAAAATTGTCGAGCTGTTGACTGAAGGTGGTTTTGGTGAACGGGTTTCAGATTTTTTCCATCAGCTGAAATTACCTTTGATGACTCAACATGAATCTATGCAGCCATAATGATACAAAGAGATAACTAAGGAACCACTGTAAATATGAAAATAAACAGTGCTAGAATCTTTATACGTAATGCAGTAATTCGTGTAAATAGCATTCATGTTACCATATTCTCACACAATGCATACCTGCCTGCAACTTCACATAAACACCATGGGTTTGAGGGAGATTGCTAGCTCTAGTATATCATTAAATGTATGCAATGCATAGTAGAAAGTCAGTGCAGGCCACCTAGATCTCATCTTGTCATGGTCTTCAAGACAAATTGAACAGGATATGAGGACTGCCTGGGTCCCCATGGGTGGGGCAACAGGAATAAAGGAGAGGCCATACAATCAAACTGTCAAAGAAGGTAGGAGAGTGAGATTGAAGATGGCAACAGGTAACATGACACCCCAACTCATTAAGTAAATGAGAAAAGGTTGTGATGCTGCTGATGATGATGATGATACACACACATACACATATTTAGAAAGTAGTGCTGCTGGCTTTTTAGTTTTACTTATTTTTAAGAAGTCTCAGATTTTTAATAATAAATGTCAATGAGGCTATTGGTTTAGGTCACTAAGTAAGGCAAATAATTATTGCTAATCTAATTTTATTTAAATAAACTGTCATGTACATAAACTCTGCATTCAGCTGAGGTATACTTTTCTGATCTCTCAAAAAATGAATTGAAGATGTAAATTTATGTCTCTATAATTTTATTGTCTACATCTTAAGTCTGTAATCTGTTTTATGATTCAGTCATTCCTGGAAACTTCTTTATGTGGTTTAAGACTGAGGAATGTGCACACGTGAGAGGGGATCAGGAAGCCAGACCCTGTTTCAGAAAAATGTGGTTGCAATGCAAAGAAATTAATCCATGATACATTGCTAATACATTTCAGGGTGCATACATAAGCATGCAACAGACAGTTTGAATTGTTTGATAATTAAGCACCTGAAGCAATGTATCTAAAGTGCATCATGTGATTATGGCATACATATGAATGTTTGAAGGAATGCACTCACTTTTCCTAAACATTAGTGAGGAGGGGTTGCAATAACACAAGCCCATTAATTCAAAATGGGAATCAATTCTACACTGCTGCTATTGAAAAAGTGCTGGCCAGCAAATACTACTTGATTTTAATAGAACAGTACAGCACATAAGTTAGTTGCAGACATAGACACTGCATGGAGCTCCATATAGCAACCACAATCTATAAACACCAACAATTCTAACCAGTGTTGGATGCAAATACACTCTTCTTTGTATTTTCAACTCAGAATCTAAATTTGCATATACAAGAATTACACAAAGGCATTATAGCATGAGTTGTGCATTAAAATGTATTTGTAAATATACTGGTGAGCGATATCAGAATATCAGAAATAGCTGTTCTTTATCAGCAACTGGTTTTCTTTGGTGCAAGAAAATGGACAATTTTCAAGTAGCAGAAGTGTTCCAGAGTGACTCTACCGCTCTGTGCCATTGTTCACACAACCTCCTTCTTCTTATGCTTAAACAGCAACAAATACCATAGCATCATGTGTTTTTCTACAGATGTATGAGGGACTTATTTTCTTACCACACATTTGTTAAAAGTGATATTCCAACACTAGGTAATAACTTTCATAATGTACATGTTTGAAATGTTGTCAGAATGCCATTTTATTTACTGTTACAAAATTGTGATATAGATGTCTTCTTTATTCCATAATCAGTTATCATGGGGAAGCTACTTGAAATATCTTCGCATTTTACCAGAATATGGTTGCCTGAACTTCCTTGCATTTCAGCCACATAAGGTGAGGGTTCCTTATACTTAAATGCATTTGTAATTAAATGAGGTATTGTTATCAGGGAACTAGTAGTCAAACTATAGGAATTGTTCCTGTCCATTCTGGTCCAGACAGGGCAAAAATGGCACTCAGTCCAACACATGATGAAAAAGATGCAAACAGTATTGTTGAGGGTTCATTGTTGCCCTAGTTTTTTTGTGCTAAAGCAGCAGATGCTGGCCAGGAGGAAAGAAGAGAAGAGGAAGAGGTAATAATAGGTGACAGCCTCTCCCAAGGAAATGAGTTAATAGAGCAACAGTTACAGCTGTACCGACTAAAATAGTTAGACTTTTCCAGTCACTATATTAAAGAGCCCTCTGCCCTAGATGCAAGTGGATTTGATGGCACATACTGCACTACCTGATTGGGGATAAAGAAATGATGGTACAATTTCTAAATGAAAAAGTTGTCTTATTACTCTCCAACTATACCAGTCATATACAATTATAGTTTTTCTCTAAGTAACTGCAATATAAATAGGGCTGCATGCAGTATGTTTTGAAATGTACTAAGAAGCCTGCTTCTTCCCTTGTTTCTTTACACTGCATTGACTCTACACTCACAACTCTTTTGCTGCAGCTCCCCATTCATTCATACATTGTTACAGAGCAGACCAGTGGCTTATTTCTCATTTCATGAATGATGTAGGTTAGAGGGGAAGAACATGAAACTGTAGCAGAATGCCATATTTAACAGAAAGGGTTGGACTTGTCATTCACCTAATTTGGAGTACACACTAACCATCTTTACATAAAATAGAGCAAACTACTTGTTGTCACCCCCCTGTAGAATTGCTAGCAATGAGAGGTGTTTAGGTCACATCAGACAAGAGCTGAACATTACGTGACTGAGAACAGCTGCAGCATAACCACTTTAGGCGTTGATTATAGCAGTGTCAGTGATGAAACTGGTAGCACCCACACCTTTCATGCAGAAGGCCATGGGTTCTAGTCCCACACCAGGTAGATCAATTGCTAACAATGCAATGCAGTATATGGGGGGGGGGGGTGTTACTGCACACCTGAGTATGTCATCCTTCAGATAAGATGATAAAATGAGGACCTATCTGCTTGAATTGCTGACAGACAGCTGAGATGGAGGTTAAAGATCCCATAGCACCTATCGAAAAGAGTAGAGGAAGTTCCCTAGTACCCTGGCCAAATTTCCTTTAGTAGTATAAATACTACATTGGGCCTTTGCTGAAAAGAGGCTATTAGCCTTGTGGGACTAACCTGGTCAACAAAGGAAAAATAAATAAAAAATAATCCCTGGTCAACAAAGGAAAAATAAATAAAAAGTAATGGCAATAATATAGGTAACACATATATTGCACAGGCAATCATGGTAACCAGTAGCATAACTTTTTCTCAAAGAGAGACAACTGCATAGTCAAACATTTAAATTAACCAGAGCATAATACAATATGTTCAGCAGTGTTTCTACCAGAATACCAAACAGAGCATACAATTTCATAGGCAGAGCTTGCCATAATATGCCTCAGTATTGCTGCCTGTGTTTACCAGACAAAGCACATTGCTTGTCATAGCAGACAGAGCATAACACAAAGTCTGTGAGTTGAGAGGACAATGTATTGCATCAAATTCAGATATCAGACATGCTTAAATCCCTATTCATAGCACAGTATCAAGGGTACTATATACCTGAGTAATGTAGTTAATTATTCTTAAAGGAGGATTAATAGCTTTTACATAGTGGTTTTATCAACCATTTCACTAACACAAATTTACCACTCTAGTTTAAATTAGGGTTGAATATATATATGACTTTCTTCTATGGCTGGGGAATGTACAATGTATTTGAAATATATAATGACTAAGTTGTTATTGCATTAGAAGTAAAAATTTCTCCTTAAACTAATTCTGCATGGACTAACAGCTCTTAGTTGGTCCAGTGGCTACCTAACAGGGAGATACTTATTTATGTTATGTGTTTTATTTAATTTTTTAAATTATTTTAGTTGTTACCTGGTTACAATGGACCATTTTCTGATTCAGCCCAGGTACAAAAAATAACACAAGAAAATGAAATAAAACAAGGTTATGTTGATAGAGAAATATAGTAGTACAAATCCTAATACATGAGTGAGTTAAAGTTAATGTACACATTCACAGTGCACAGTTGTGTTTTCTTCAAAGATTTTAAAATATATTGAGAGAATAAGACAGGAGAAGAAAGGAAAAGAATAGAAGAGTCTGTGGGTGGAGAAAGGAAGGATGGTAGTAACAAAGTGCTACGTACAGTACTTAGTGACAATGTTTTCTTTGTGAAGGTGGTAAGAGTTACTGTATCCCCAAATTGTGTACTTGTTCCCTCTTATTTTCCTTCTTTGTGAATGAGATTTTGAAGTGCTACACTGGCCTTAACTATTTTTTCACCATGCAGGCAGTTTTGCTTTGCTATGTTCTAGCTTCTTCTCCCCAGAAGAGTGGTATATACACTGCAGAATTATTTCACATAATACCTTTCACCTAGGCAGATTTTTGCAGAATGTCAGATTTTTACCTCCTATTTTTGGTCTGTCTCTCATAAAATTTGTGTTTTTTTGGCAAATCAATAAGGACTGAAGTCAAGAAATAATGACACACATTTGAGTTTAAGACTTCGTATCATTCAAAAAATGCATGTGAACACACACCCCATTATTCTAGCATATTTCTAAATTTATAAGAGCGATATTTAAAATGAGTCCCTATTTTTGGGCCTGTGTACCCCCATTATTTATTGTTTAGATTTCTTATGCTAAATGGTTCAGAGATAAGTTTCATATATTAGAACAATGGATGTCCAATAAATCATTCTTCTTCATTATCTCAACAAACGTGATGGCTATTTCATAGCTCTGTTGTGCCTTCATTGGCTGTCAAGTCCTCATGTGCTGCTCCAACTGAGCATGTCAAGACGTTCAAAGAACTGGTCTTTCTACTTCATGAGAGAGTGGTATTCTCTGAGTAGATCTCTGCTGAGAAAACAAATCATTCAGATCAAAGATTCTGAGATTACTTTATAATTTCAAATGTTTCCTCAGTTTCATTTCTGAAACTGCAATTACCAATGCAGTTCTTCTTCACTTACTACACTACAGAAGTTGCATCATGCATAATCTCAGCCAGACAGGCATCAGTAAACTTACCTCTGTCTATAACAAGATTGCAAAAGGCATCCTTGTAAGAGCTTGTCAAGTCCATCACTGTGAGACAGCTTGATCTTAACAGGTTGATCTATACCCAACTCTTGCCTGTCCTTGCCTTTCTCCCATCAGGTGATCCTTGTGCTTTATCTAGTCACCTCTTTGAGTATTTCCCAAGACCCCGTGTGTATCTAGCAACTCACTTCTTTTCACCCCACCTATATTTGGTAAAGCTGGGGGTCACTGTTTCTAATGTGTCATACCCACCTTGTGGGATTTCTTGTCCAGACAAATATAAGACTGAATTTTACTTGGCCCTTCAAATTTCTGTGTAAGCTAATCTATCATTCACTCCCATGTGTGCAAATTGACAGCTGTTGCACCGACACACTGTACTCCACATCTTGTGAAAATTTTTTTGCCCTTTGTGGACCCATCTAAGGCAGAGAATGATGACCTATGTTCTAATTTTATTAGTGGTATTTAGTAACTGTAACATTTATAAAACAATACATTTAAAAAAGTGTAGTTCCAAAGCAGTTACTTTTTAAAAACAGTGCAGCTATACAGACAAAATAAAAGTTAGCAAAACATAAATACATTTTGGTTTTGTGACTCAGAACAAAAAAGTAATGCATTTCTAAAAGTGATGTTTTTATTGTATTTATACAACAATAACATCGTTTTTTTATTAAAATGCACGTGTTTGTAGCACCTGAAAGGCTCTGTTATATATTATATCAGTTAACCATCTCTGAATTTTTCTTAAGAATAACAAAGACCATTTTGTTGATATAGGTCATTGTATACAAGAACAAATAATAGCCCAGAACATTTGGTAATCAAGGAGCAATCTCCTAGAAAGTGGTCCATAACAACAGTTATAAAAATGAACTGTTTTATTTTCACTTATTTTCTCATTCATTTCTTCATTTATGCATTTACTTATTGAATACATTAAATGATTCCATGTAAATTAATTTTAGCAATGATATAGGAGCAATGAAATGTAAAATACATTAAGGCTAAAGTCACTTAAAGCCACATGATATTAGCATCAACAGCAAGTTATCTCAAGCTCTTTAGCTGCTCTACTATGAATCAATTTAAACTATTAGTGCATAAAGCAAGATAATTTTTGATTTAGGTATTTTTTAATGTTTTAAGACTATTCTTTGTATATTTGTTGTTTTAGGAGACAAGAAAAACTTCCTAGATGCAGACCATATACAGAAAAGATAAATTCATCACCAAAGAATTCAGTATATGGAACGGTGAGTTCTTAAGATGAGGGGGGAGTAGTATGCGGGTCTATATGACGCTATCGAATGGACTAAATAGCGAATGCTATTTAGTTGATCCGATACTGTCGAAATGGCAAATTAGCGAAGTCACGGAACATCAAATTTTTTTCCCAGGGAAAAAATTTGGTGGGCCATCTTCGGGACTTTGCCATTTTCTCCACTATGGTGCGATCTCGGAGTTGGTATATTTAAGTAGAGGGGGTGTGGGGGGCAGAGCCCCCCACTTAAATTTGTGTTTAAGTTTATTTTTTTTACGGAGCAGCAATTTTTTTCCCTGGGAAAAAAATTGCTGTTCCGTTTGTTCGATATTTTGTTGTTTCGATATTATCGGTACGATGAAATAGCTTTCGCTATTTACATCGTACGATAATATGATGTAGACACTAGAATGCAGCTTTATATAGTGTTGGTAAAAAATGTTGTGAGTGGGCTAGATTAGGAGAAACATTAAGGTGAAAAAGTGTATAGATTATTGAAAAGAAGAAATCTGTCACATGTAGATATAATGGAAGTTTGTTGACTGTGCTTATAGTAATAGTGTTGTTTTTATTTCTTTTAAGAAGAAAATGAAAGCAGTCAGATTTCAAAATCTAAAGGAGATGGCTGTTAATGGAAAAATGTATTGGTTTAAGGTGTATGTGTCCAGCAAGGCAGCCACCCAAAGCATTATTTGCAGCCTGTGGAATGCCCCAAACCTGTAAATATTAAAAAGTACTAAGATCCACTAAACTACTATGTAAGAGCAAATGACTCACAGACAAATAATGAAATAAAATTAAAACAAGTTTATTAAATGCTTTCCACCACTTGTGGTATTAATGTACTTCAGAAGAACGTTAAAAATCTTTTATTAACTTCACCTTGTGGTAACTGTACCTTGTCACTTTAAAATGACTTCCCATTTAACTGAGCATCAGAAAATGTGAACAAACTACTGAAAGAATCAAAGTGGAAATGATGAAATTTAAGAGTTTGTGCATACATGGCTAACCTGCTGAAGGGATTGCAGTGGAAATGATGTCATTTAAGTGCTTGTCCATACTGTGGTTAAACTACTGAAGGAATTGATGGTGAAATGGTGTCATTTAAGTGCTTGTGCATATATGGTTAAACTGCTGAATGGATTCATGTGGAAATAGTGTCTTTTAAGTGCCTGACATACATGGCTAAACTACTTAAGGGACTGATGGAGAAATAGTCATTTATGTGCTTGTGCATATGTGGCTAAATGAGTGAAGGAACTGATGGGGAAATTGTGTAATTTAAATGCTTGTGCATGCATAGTTAAATTATTGAAGTGATCAATGAAGAAATGGTGTCATTTAAGTGATTGTAAATACAGGGTTAAATTATTGAAGGGATCAATGGGGGAATGGAGTAATTTACTGCTTGTGCATACATGGTTAAATTACTGAGGATTTCACTATGGAAACTGTGTCACTTAAGTGCTCATGTATACATGGTTACATTTGTGCAGGGATCATTGTTGAAATATGTTAATTTAAGGGATTGTCCATATCTTGGTTAAATTACTGAATGGATTGATGGGGAAATGTTGTCATTTAAGTGCTTACATATACATGGTTAAACTACTGAAGAGACTGATGGAAAATGGTGTCATTTAAGTTTTTGTGCATTTACTATTAAATTAATAAAGGGTTCAATTGGGAAATGGTGTCATTTAAGTGTTTGTGTATACATGGTTACATTATTGAAGGGATCAATAAGGAAATGGTGTCATTTAAGTACTTGTATATACATGGTTAAATTACTAAGGGATCAATGGGGAAATGGTGTCATTTACTGCTATGCATACATGGTTAAACTACTGAAGAGATTGACTGGGAAATGGTGTCATTTACTGCTTGTTCATACAGGGTTAAACTAGTTAAATTACTGAGTGGATCGCTGTGGAAATGATGTCATTTAAGTGCTTTAGCATACATGGTTAAATTACCGAAGGGATCTATGGAAAAAAGGAGTCATTTACATGCTTGTGCATACACGGTTGAATTACTGAGGGGATAGCTGTGGAAATTGTGTCATTTAAGTGCTTGTGCATACATTGTTAAATTACTGAAAGGCTCACTTTAGAAATGGTGTCATTTAACTGCTTTTGCATACATGGTTAAACTACTGAAAGGATCTATGGAAAATAGTGTCATCTAAGTGCTTGTGCATACATGGTTAAACTACTAAAGGGAATGATGGGGAAATTGGTGTCATTTAGTGCTTGTTCATACATGGTTAAACTACTGAAGGGATTGATGGGGAAATGGTGTCATTTACTGCTTGTGCAATGATGGGTAAAGAGCTTAACAGATTATTGTAGAAAATGGTGGCATCTACTTTTTGTTCACACATGGTTAAACTGCTGAAGGGGTTGATGGGGCATTGGTGTCATTTAAGTGCTTGTGCATACATGGTTAAACTACTAAAGAGACTGGTGTGGAAATGATTTCAAGTCCTTGTACATACATAGCTAAATTACTAAAGGGATTGATTGGGAAATGTTGTCATTTAAGTTAAATTATTGAAGGAATCAATGAGGAAATGGTGTCATTGGTGCTTTGCATACATGGTTAAACTACTGAAAGGATTGATGGTGGAAAATGTGTCATTTAAGTGTTTGTACATGAGTGGTTAAATGACTGAAGAGATTGATGAATACCTCTGATAACATCATACCTCTTAACTGCCCTGATTTCTGCAGAATGTTCAGAATTTGCCTCATATTTTTGGTCTGTTCCTCATAAAATTTGTGTGTGTGATATCATACCTCTCAGTTGTCCTAATTTCTACAGAATGTTAAGATTTTTGCCTCATATTTTTTGGTCTTTTCCTCATAAAATGTGTGTGTTTACTAGGCTAACGATCACAAGGGCCTTTTTAAGCCTAGCCATGCATCCCAAATCTCTGACAAGTCCTGATACCCTTGATAAGTGTAAGCGTGGGCCTGGGAGATGAACCATTTACAGGTTACCTGTTTGCATTAGAGACATAGGTGCCAAATCAGGGATGAATTTCTGGTTTCCCATCAATTGTCCAAGTTACACTTGAATTGGGTTAGGGAAGAATCCTGTTTCACACGGATGGGGAGCCTGTTCCATAGACGGGATAAATATCATTCATCTCAACTGTCCTGATTTCTAAAGAATGTTTTCATCTCGGATCTTTTTGTCTGATCCTCATAAAATTTGTGTAGATAATATCATACATGTTAACTATCCTGATTTCTGGAGACTGTTCAGATTTTTGCCTCCTTTTCAGTCTGTATCTCATAAAATTTGTGGTTTCCTTGTAAATGTCATATGTTTGTATACTGTTGCAGAACATGAGAGGGCAGTGTGGGTGGAGGGTTCACAGGTGTAGCACAGGCATCCATTTGTTTCCTAATTTTTAGTCTATTCATAATAAAATGTGTAATGAAAGACTGAAGTTAGTAAGTATCACTCTTTTGATTTTCATAGTTCAGAGTATTAAGAAATGCACACCAATCTAAAACCTGTTATGATAGCAAGTTTTTTTTGCATATGAGAGCAGTATTTAAAATTGCAAAACCTGTTATGCTACCACCTTTATAAGCTTATATGAGTAATATTTAAAATCTTTCCCTGATTTTGGTCCTTTGTAACCTAGCCTCCCAATTATTTTTGCCTTTATACAGACTTCTTGCACTACAGAGGTGTGGTCCTTGGTTTCATCCCATATTATCTCTGCCCCTTGTACTGTCTGAGATTTTCTGGTAAATCACAGAAGATTTTCAAAAGAGGTTGAGAGTGTATGTGTGTTGGGGGTGGGGGTTACAATTGTGATTTTTGCAGAGTGCAGCCTATTTTTAAGTCTAAGCCTGTATCACTGTTTTCATTTTAAGGGAAAAGAACCTTGTGAGTAAAACTAACTATTGAAAAGTAACATGATTTACTTGGTAGGGTAAGTTTGAATCTGCATAATTCAATGGTATATAGGCACACTGTGCATAGACTGCATATTTGATGGACGTATTTCTGCATTTCATATATTTGTGCTAACTAACCTACTGTATTTAGTGTGTTTGTATGTGTGTGCGTGTGTGTGTGTGTGTGTTTGTGTGTATGTGTGGGGGATGAAGCTGTGCACAATTCATGGATTGCTGCGTATATGTTAAGTGTGCATATGCTTATATTATGCATATGTTAGATTTCCCTGCATTTTATGCATGTTTGAATTATTTGTGAAGCTATTTTACTAAGTGCACTCATTACCACTTTAGCGAGTCATTCTGACTTGGCATTTCTGGGTTGTATGCTAGGAATGCAGCTACAAGTGTTGTGCATAACAGAAACACGTATTATCAGATGCTGACATGATTCATGCACTTAATCTACTTTACTGTGTTCTATCAGTTTTATGCCTGCTGTAGCACTGATATCTTTGGGGCTGCAAGCAGTAATTGTTTGGCTTGAAGTGTCTCAGATCTTCACTTTTTACCTACAGCAGTTATGGAGGTGATTTGTAACGTTCTGTTTTTTGGCCTGCGCTTTTTGTGTTTTTCCACATGCAGTGATCACGTGGTAGTTTGTGTAAGAATGTAATGCAATTTCAGAGATCTAGTGTTGCTCCAAACCTGCTATAGTAGGGAAGACTACACATCCGCTAAAGCATTACATTCTTATCAATGCTTACTCATCTGTTGAGGGGTGTTATGCTAGTTAAACTGCTTGGGTTGAATTGGTAAAAGTTAATTACTAATTAAAGCACATGGGATGCTGTCTGTAATGCATGACTGAGCAGCATCTGAATAATTGTGATGTTCAGCATAAGCAGCAGTAGTGTACCTGGCAACTACACCTTTTTTGGCAGGGATATACTGATCCTTGATATGGCTTGTTGGGTTGGTAGTATGTATGGTCTTGTCAGGGACTTACAGTAGCAACAGCTACCTTGATGTTATGGGACTCCTGTAAGGTTAATTCTGGATTATTATGTGCAGATTTTCAAAGTGTTACTTCAGAACACTTTTGGAGAGCCATTTAGGATGGAAAGACATTGGCCAGGTTGCCTCATGTCTCTCTTGGTTCCTTTTCCTCACAGATGTTGTTGTATCTGTTGGCTTTTCCCGGTTAGGGGTTGCCACAGCGGAACTCCGGTCCGCTAATGATTGGCAGTAGATTTTTACGTGCTGAGTTGCCAGCCTTGACGCACAACCTTCAATGAAGGTACACCCATTCACACATGTCTCCACATAGAAGACGCTTTAGCTGAGAATCGAACAGGACAACGTCTTACTGTGAGGTGACAACACTACCGCAGCACCACCACCGCATATCAAAATGATGTCCACTGCTAAAAGAAGAAAGATTAAGAGTCAACAACTCATTTTCAAAAGTTTATGGTCTGAGGAGTATTTTGTCATTGAACAGTATGATGCCACTTTGTGTTTAATTTGTCATGGAAACTATATTTGTGCCCAAGGAGTACAACATAAAGTGCAATTACACTACAAAGCATACAGCTACATTTGACAGCATCACTGGACAACTGCAGACCAAAAGAGTAAAAACCCTGAATCAAGCTATAAACAGCAGCCACTTTTCAAAGCCAGAATAGTGAAGCCCCAAAGACAGTTGGCTATTTGATAGCAGAGCTAATAGCAAAGAGAGGGAAGCAATTTTCAGATTTAGAATTTGTCAAAGACTACCTTAAAATATTTACAGATGTGGCCTGTCCAAAGAAAAAATAAGAAAACATTAACACTGGAAAATCTGAGCCTTCTACATTAGACCATTGCAAGTTGAGTGGACAACTTGTCTACAAACATCAAAGATAATAACTGCAGGAGACTGCAACATTATCAGCTCTTCAGCTTGGCACCTGATGAAAGTAATCCTGTTGGGCACAATGCTCAGCTGGCTCTATTTGCCTGAAGAGTTGCCAAGTCCTTTGATGTGCTGGATGAACTGCTTGATGTCTGTGCAATGAAGGATGCAACAACAGGAAAGGACATTTCTGAGCAAGTGAAATAGGTAATGGAGAAAATGAAACTCAGTGAAGTATAACTTTGTGGGATTACAACTGATGGGATTCCATCCATGATGGGGAAATGAAGTGGATTTGTAACTTTAATAATGAAGTCAGTGCCACAGGAACTCATGGCACATCACTGCATAATTCATTGCGAGATCCTGTGAGCCAAAACACATGAAATGAGAGAGGTCACGGAAAAGGTCATTGTAACTGTTGACTTCATAAGATCAAGGGGTCTGACTCACAAGACAGTTTAAAGCCTTTCCTGAAGAAGTAGGAGCATGACATGGTGATGGGATTTACTTCTCTCATGTTTGGCGGCTGGGCAGGGCAGGAGCAGCAGGAACAGCAGCACCGGGCAGCTTTTGGTTATTGTGTGATGAAATAAAAATCCTTCATGACCAATAAAGGTAATGTTCTTGGAAGATGATCTTTGGTTAAATGACCTGGCATTTATTGTAGACATCACAAAGTTGTTGGCAGACTTAAATACAAAACTACAGGGGAGGGATTGAATAGTTAACAGACTGTATGAATATGTAATTACATTCATTCAAATGTTGTAACTGCTGCAGATGCATTTGTCCAAGCAGAAAGTGTTTCAGTTCTCAACCCTGATCACAAGGCCTGCTGATATGGTCAGCTGTACAAAATACTGTGACTTACTATCCAAGCTTGTTCAGGAATGCAAACATAGATTTGAGGACGTCCGTAAACACCATATTAGGATAAAGTTCTTTGGAGACTTTTTTGCAGTTGACCCCTGCACTGCTCCTGATAATATGCAGTTGAAGCTCATTGAGCACAACAACAGTTACTTAAGGAGAACATTCACAGAGAGCAATACCTCGGTTTCTACAGTAATTATGTTTCTGCAGAAACTTATCTAAGTAGGACAGAAAATGTTATGAAATTTACTGCATATTTGGAAGCATACTTTTGTGAACAACTTTTCTCTGTAACGAAGAGTGTGAAATCACAGATGCACATCTGGCAGATGCAGTCTATATTGGCAGTTCAACAGCTGGTACAGGCATAGACCACTTGTGCAAGAACAAGCAATATCAGAAATCTCATTAATTGATTTTGCAGGTCGCATCTGAACACTTGTTTCACATCTGTTCGCTGATACATCCTGATCTGTACAGTTATGGCCTTATGAAAACTTGTTTCACCTGTGTTCTCTGATACAGCCTGATCTGTACAGCTATGGCCTTATGAAAACTTGTTTCACCTCTGTTCGCTGACACATCCTGATTTGTACAGTTATGGCCTTATGAAAACTTGTTTCACCTCTGTTCTCTGATACACCTTGATTTGTACAGTTATGGCCTTATGAAAACTTGTCTCACCTCTGTTCTCTGATACATCTTGATTTGTACAGTTATGGCCTTATGAAAACTTGTTTCACCTGTGTTCTCTGATACATCCTGATCTGTACAGTTATGGCCTTATGAAAACTTGTTTCACCTCTGTTCGCTGATACATCCTGATTTGTACAGTTATGGCCTTATGAAAACTTGTTTCACCTCTGTTCTCTGATACCTCCTGATTTGTACAGTTATGGCCTTATGAAAACTTGTTTCACCTCTGTTCTCTGATACATCCTGATTTGTACAGTTATGGCCTTATTTGAAGTACTTTCATGCACATTTGCACCATTACATTTGTAGTGCTGTGGCAAGAATATTGTCATGTGTATTTGCACAAATATTTGTTGTAGAAAGGTTCCTTGAAAAATACTTTCACATGGATTTGTACTGTTGCAGTAGGGATTTGCACCAATATTTGTACTGTTGTAGAAAGGACACTTAAAATATGTTCCTGTGTTTGCACCTTTACATTTGCACTGTTGTAGAATGGATACTATTTGTTTAAAGTTATCTTGCTAGTTGCAAGTTTAGCTTGCATGACAGAATACAAAACAATCTGAAACAACTAATGCTGTCATCTGTTTTTGTTCCATGGCTATGGTGGGTATACAAAGCAGAAGCATCTTCATTTATAGTAATGTGGCCCTCCAAATCTTGCATCTCTGACAAGTGTCCCCTGAACTAAAAAGTTTGGACACTCCTGCTTTAAGGCATCAGCTGTATTTGGTCTGAGTGAGGATTGTCTTGGTTCTGAGCAATGTAGACAGATTTACAATATCTTGGGCTTAGCAGGAAAAGGAAAGGCCAAAGTATATTGGCTGGTCATGAAAATAATAAGGAGCTAAATTCAAGCAGTATGCAACTTATTGTGGATCATTTACACTTATCATCTCAATCAACCACGATGACTGATTCACAAAATCTAACTGTCTGGCTTCTTCAGCTCATAGCTGTGTGTCAAGATTTCTGATAGGAAACAAGGATTTTGTACTCAAAGCACACAATTGCTGGTTTAACTGTTGTGTATAGCAACCACGAATGTGTGAAGTTAGGACTAGCATTTCCCATTTTTAAATGAAATTTTCTGAATCAAGTGTTGACATATTGTCATGGTTCACTCTCCCTTTCTGATGTCACCAATATATCTCAACATGCTGAGATCACTGGCTTACTCCCAATGAAAAGAATTATAAAGTTTCCACAGTTATATATTCATGAGTAATCTATTTGAGGCCCTCTTTTTGATTTATTTACTACATGTAGACCATGTTATGGCTCAGAGAGCCCTACATGAGCTGTTATAGTGGGTCTATGATGACTGAGTTTTCCGACACTCAAAATTCAGATGGTCATGACCATATGATCTAGTTTCCAAAAACTCGAACATCCAAAAAAATAGCACAAAAAATAACTCAAAAATCTACCTTTTTATATTTTTGCAGGAGCCTCCCTGCACCCCCACACCCACTGAAAATTATATATACCAACTCTGAGATCACACTACAGTGAGGAAAAGGGTACATTTCCCAATCCACACTGTACAACAATGTCTCCATTCAAAAGCTTCAGGATTTCACAATCTCTATCCTATGGTCTCGAAAATATAAATTTTGAGTTTTTGAAAACTCGATCAGCTGATAGGGACCCATCTAATGAATGTATGCAAAGTATGCCAATGAACTGTGTGGAAATCTTATCATGTAGTTTAAGTCGGCAACTGGAGAATGACAAGGTTTGGTCAGGCCAGAAACAAAGAGATAAAAAGTGTTTCTGGGCATCTCTAGTAAGGTCTGTTTATATCATTTGATAGGGATAAGACAGCTGGGAATAGTGCAAATACTATTGTAGCACATGAAGCACTGTGATTATAGTTTGATACCTGGAAAAAAACAAATCACTTAAGTGTTTCTGTAGGACAAGACATGATCTTAACAAATGTTAAGCATCCCGTGATTCAATTGGTAAGATTTAGTATCACTTTAAGCCGTTAAATCTGCCAGCACTGACCAGCAAATTACAGAAATTTGTTTCTGCCTGCTATCTGTGCAGGTAACATATCCCTGACTTTGTGTAATATAAGAGAATGTGTTATTGCCTTTCTGACAGCGCTTGCTAAGTGCTTTATGGCTTTGAAAGCTGGCAAAACAGTGCTTTTCTTTCCATACTTAGTAGCTCATGGAGGAGATAAATCTCTATGTGCTACAAAGAATTATGATTGGGTCTCATATCATAAGCCATTATCATGTGTTCTTGACAGGTATACCAAGATTCACCACGCAAGCTCTCAAGGCAAATTTCTTGGCATCCACATCTCAAACACATATTAGATAGGTTATTATTGGCAACCAGTTCATAATCCTTCCTGCTGATAAACAGTCCACATGAACCAAAACTACATAATTTTAAATCTGTACAATATTCATTAGTGACCTTATGATTAGATTTTTTTGTTAAAGAATTAATTTTGTTTTCTATTTTTATAACTAGCAATCCTTGATGAATGAAAATCTATTGACAAAATAAACCTATGTCCTGTAACAAGGTGAAAAGAACCAATATTATGATAAAACATACTGAAATTTACCACTTTTAGTAAATAGCTGATAAATTATTTGTTAAAGTGGTACATAATTATATGATTTCTCACACTGAAGAAGTACTACATATATTGCAGATTGTCGTACTGCACTGTGCACTGCTGCTTGTGTAAAATGCATAATGCAGTATAAACAAATTGAATCTTCTCTGTCCAGTTTCCTTGTCCACTTCAACCATCTCTACTTAACTATACCTTTCATTTCATCTAAATCACATCTTTTTCATCTTAACCTTTATCATTTCTATTTTGGGGATATCTAATTCATCTGTTTTCACTTCTGTGTCTTCTGAAAAGTAGCAACTGTTGTTTTTTTTCCTGTCAGTTGAGGTAGTTAAACAAGTGGCAACTTTTTCTCAAATTAGTTTGCATCATTATATTCTATAACAACTATATCTAAGAAAAATGCTGCTAGATAACCATTATTTAACATTGATAAAGAAAACAGTACAATTAACAAATGATGAAAGAATAAGGATAACAAAAGAGTTAATAAAGAAGTCATCCTTACCCCAACTTATGTTCGACTGTAACAGACAAATCGTATCACCCACTCCTTTCTATTGCTGTTCCATTAGCTCCAAACATTTTACTATAAATGCTTTGGACACAGCTGATGGAGCAGTTTGCCACATAATCTTAATAACAGCTATACAGGAGTTTTCTCTCTCTGTCTCTCTGTCTCTGTCTCTCTTCGATTGCATCTACTTTTGTATATTAAAAACCACAGTACTATTCACAAGCGCTCTGCATTGGTAACTCATGTTCAGTAAGACAGTGTCACTCAATGTCCTTGTACTCTAGCTTCTATTGCTCCCCTAGTTTATCAAGTAATCTTATGGAAACTGATACGCAGCATGTTTTATATGGTTAGCTCCTATGATGGACAGAGCAGAAAGGGCTCACAGTGTATGATGGAACTGAACTCATGCACAACAATCCAACATAGATTTTACTTGTTCAGTTTATGGGAAGTTCATTTTTTTATTGTTTTGTTGACTCAGTGGGTAGACTGATAAAAGACCCTTTTCAGCTGCTACCTATGCCATATGGAAAAATACATTAGAGCTGATTAGCATGTAAGGCAAATATAAAACTACAATACAAAAGGACATGTTATAGTGCTTAACAGGCATGTACTATACATATAACTCTGTAAATAAAAATACTACACTGAGATTGAAAAGGACAAACACAATGTACAGATCTACACAGAAATTTGTAATTCACAGTGAAGTACTAAAATCCTAAATGTACAGCAGTAGCTATAAAGCATTAAATCACATGTGTTACAGTGGAGAAGCAGTCATAACTCTCAACTTGTTAGAGCAAGAAATGTGGATAAAGTCTAAAATAATTTGAGAACAAAAACCCCAAAATATGGATTTTAAATATTGCTCTTATAAATTTAGAAAGTCGCTAGGATAACAAGATTTTTGTTAATTTGCATTTTCTGAAAGATATGAATTCTGTAACTCAAATGTATGTCATTATTTAATTACTTCAGTTGTCAGTGTGATTTGCCATAAAAGAGCACATTTTATGCGGGGAAATATGAGGCAAAATTCACTACAATCTGAACAAATCTGGACAGTTGAGAGGTATGGAGAATGAAGGGAAAGAAAAATATCCTCTAACCATACATTGCAAGTTGTTCTGTGCATTCTGTAAAAAATTATTCTACATGTCTATAATAAATCAAATAGGAGCAAATGGCAGCATGAAATAATTCAAAGCTGCATCCCGTGTATTTTGTATATCAGTTAAATATCTCAACTGTTTCAATGTTTTTAACAGTATTGGCTGGATCAAGTGAGATGCCAAAGTTGTTTTAGAGCTCTCTTTCATGGCAGTAGTTTCTTAAGCTTCATCCCATAGGCCAGTATAAACTGAGTGCCATCTGAAGGAGAATAATAGTATGACACTGTGACAATCCCTACTCCAAACCAGTAATCAAGGAGCCTCAGTCCTCATGTCTGACACTGGTGAGGGACAGCCACTAGGAACAAAAGTAGATACGCACAGTATTTTCAAATGCAGCTCTCTGCACCAAGCACAATTTCCATGAAGAGCATATAAGGAGCACAATCCAGACCTAGGGCTGGAGACTCTCTCTCCATCTCCAGGCCCAAACAAGACTCCATACTGACCACCTTGGAGCTGTGTGTTCCTGTTCCAAGTAGCTGACACACACACTTGAATATTTAATTTTCACACACACACACACACACACACACACACACACACACACACACACACACACACACACACACACACACACACACACACACGCACACACACACACACACACACACACCTGGAAAAGGCTGGCACACATTTACCAGCTGTGCCCCCTCTGCCCAGACTATAAGGTAATTACGCTGCCACCAGTCAGCTACTCTAAGGTTCTTGCAAGAGTACACAATTATATTGAGTAAAATGAATACTAATACAAATGGTAGAGTTTGGCCAATGTAGCAAGGCTTTCAGGAGTGGCCACAGTGTCACTAAAATAAACACAAGTACTCTTAAGATATCAAAAGTATTCTCTAAAATAGAAAACATAAGAATACTAAATATCTAGTTACAATAAACATCAGAGTTTCAGTCACAGGACATATAAAAATAACACAGTTGGATAGATTTACACAGATGCAGAAAAATACTACTTAACTAATCTCACTGTATTTTCCAGGCTGACTAAAGAATTACTCTTCCCTTGTTAAGTTACTTACTACAGCAAGGCAAGATGATGAGTATTGAGTTGCTTACTACAGCAAGGCAAGATGAGGTGTGTGGTTGTGTGAGATTTCTGTGAGAGATCTTTCCTGTCAGGTTCCAAAAAACAAAGTGCTACTGTGAGAGTTTTCTCATATCTCTCACTAATATCTAAAACATAATTTCAGTGCTAATTATAGAATGACATCACATCTGGTCACCTGACTCTGGTACAATACACACCCAGAGCTTTGCTAAGATCTTTTGCAGCATCTGAGAGCTATAAAACAATTTCAAAAACTTCCACCCTTCCAGGGTAGCACTTAGTTCACCCCTAAGGACAATACAGTAAGATTCCTAGTCCTGGTTTTCCCAGACATTTTTGTCTCTGGCTGCAGTCAGACCTATAAGATAAAATCTTTATGGCCTAAACCAACCTGTTTAATTTTCAACCTATTTTTCAAAATTAGCTAGACTGAGATTAACCTCTTCCCTTCCACAATTGTCTGATAAAACATATACATTTAATCAGTTATAATAATACTGTCTGACCTACATGTATATCCCTTTTATGTCTTTAACACAAGCAGCATTACAAATACATTTTAACACAAGCATTTGTACAAATCAGCATGGTAGCCAAATATAAAATTCTTTACAAAACTCCATCTAGCTATGTTACGCATGCAATGTCCTACTCTCCCTGGCACAGATGGCACTACCTCATATCATCGCAGGCACAACTAGATATAGATATAGATATAGATGCATATAAACATATGACACTTGATCAAATTAAATAGTGGTCTCAGTCAATATGGTCATCAAGTACCTGGCCCATTGAAAATAACTATTATAAAGGTACTTGGCTATTTTACTTAATAAGCTTAAATAATTTTGTGAATTTGCACAGGGTCATATACCCACTGTCCACATAAGATTTATACATATATATATATATATATATATATATATATATATATATATATTTAAAACTGGAAGCATAACCTTCCATTGAAATAGGAAGATGTCGATCCTATAATGATCAACTACTGTCTGTCAAAAAGTTAAACATCAATCCCCAAAATATCAAAAAATAGCACACATTTTTTGAGGGGGCAAGTCCCCCATCACCCCCCACATCCCTGATAATTATATATATCAAGTTCATGATTGCACTACAATGGGGAAAAGGGCATTTTCCCCAATCCCCACTGTACTATGACCTCACACTAACAAAACCAGTGCACTTTAATTAGCTGTGTGTGTGTGTGTGTGTGTGTGTGTGTGTGTGTGTGTGTGTGTGTGTGTGTGTGTGTGTGTGTGTATATATATATATATATATATATATATATATATATATATATATATATATATATATCTACATACATATATATATATACATATAAACTCAAACAGTGCAAATGTTTCCACATTGGTGCATGGATACAAAAATAATATCCAGAAACAAACAAGTCCAAAGAAGCAGGTTTTATTAGGCCAATGGCTTCTAAAACTCACAAACCAGTTTCACTAGTCAAGCTTCATCAATGTCATATGCTTAACAGACCAAAATCAGCTGCTTATATAGGCTAACGCTTGTATCACATGATCAGCAATTCAGTATGCAAAAACTAACAATTCAAAAAGCACAAAAATTCAAATAATATAAAGAAAAATGAAAAAAACTATAAAGGAGATTATAAGTATATTTCACAGAAAGCGTGTTCTCATTTTTTAAACTTAAATACGTTGAAACACCATGGCTGAGAAATCATAACAAAACTCACATTGCTATAAGACGTCAGCTGTGTTACTACACTTCCTAATCAGGAGAGCTAAAAGCATTTGACAAAACATATTAAAGATGGAAATAAAATACTAAGAATATATCCCAAGAGAGAACCTAACTAAACAAACTGTGTTCATTAAAAAATAAAAGTAAAAACTTTTTTCTATCTGCAAGCCCAACAAAAGTAAACAGTTCTTTCATTACCTCTGCTGCCACCATGTTGTCAAAAGTAATAGTACAAGGCAGCTACAAAATTAACAGATGCATTCTGTTCTTTAAGCATACCTGTCAACTTTGTAGCGCAAAACAAGCCTAAAATAATGGGTGGGGGTGCAATGGTTCCAAGCAGCGGCAAATTTTTAATATTGCTCTTTTAAACCTAGAAAGTTATTAGAATCATAGGAGTTGTGTAGCATGCATTTTCTGAAGGACATGAAGTCTGAAACTCAAACATATGTCATTATTTGGTGACTTCAATACTTGGTGATTTGCCAGAAAACTACAAGTTTTATGATGAATAGGCCTTCCTCTCAAGGCACACTGTGTTTTTTCATGTTTTTCACTTTTATATTTATTTTTATCTCATTTTACTCACCCAGGTCCCAGTTACTTCAGCAAGAGTTTGTTTAACATTATAAATTATATATGTTACATTTTATTTGTTATGACCTGTTTTTAGTTAAAAAGTATTGAAGTTTGAACAACAATGTATAGAATTATGGGAAGTCATATACTATGTCACAAACCAGGTGCTGAGATACATGAAATGTATAACATTTGTATCAATATGAATTGGTGTAAAAAATACATGCTTATTCTCACTGACCTCACCACCTGATTTACTGTAATGTCTTCATACTTAAGTGCTTTGACAATAATAAAAAGTTACACATTGCGCTCATCTACCACTGGATATAAATAAAAAGATTACGAAAAAGAAATCTCCACAAAGTTTTGTTACTGATTTTGTATTTTGAATTACTTTATATCATTTATATCAGTAATATCAACCTAAAACGGAACTGTTAATCCTCCCTTGGCCTACACAGTAACTGATGCTTGCTTTACTTGAGGTGAGTTTTATACCTCAATAAGCCTTTTAAGCTTTTATTATGTTTTAAGTACGTCCAGTACTAGCAAGCACCATTTTTCAGGGTACCAAAGCACTCTTGTCATTGTAAGAATAGTGCCTTCAAAGTGTTAAGTAATTAGTCTAGTATGATGGAACCAGGTATGCTTAAGCATCCCTGAAGTCCATGTAAAAGGAGGATCACCTTCCTAACAATATATTCCAGAGAAGGGCACCACTATAAAGTGCCCTTTGCTAAACAAGAATTGTGCATTCTCTCACACCTGTCAATCATCTGTGTAGTCAACCAAATTCTGTCGAGTAACCAAATGTCGACCAAAGTTGCACTTAACAAAATTTATTGTCCCTATCTATCTATCTATCTATCTATATATATATATATATATATATATATATATATATATATACACACACACACACACACACACACACACACACACACACACACACATATATATATATATATATATGTGTGTGTGTGTGTGTGTGTGTGTGTGTATGAGAGTGAGTGTGTGTGCATGTATCAGAGATGGTATAACATGTTTTAGGTTTTTTTAGACTATGTGAGTTTCAATCATGTTTGATCAATCTTTTGCGGTTTTATAATGCAATGTTTTGATTAACTGATAGTCACTCATATATGCATGTGTATTTAGATAAATAAACAGATAAAAATAGATATAGATAGGCACAGAGAATGGATTTGGGGTGGGTTGATGCAGAGTAATTATAAAAGATTTACATGCCAATTAATAAATATATTGCTGAATAACCTGAGTGGATTACTGTGAAACATTAAGTTATGTCAATGTTGTTAAAACATTTACAGCTTGTTCTTTTTAAATTTTCAGAACTAGGAGTGTTGATGAGCCTCTTATAGATGTGGGATGTTTTGCCAGGTTTTTAGATTCATAACATTTGTTTTTGGATAAGGTGACATAAAGAGGGAAAGGTTGACATCATGATGTTGTGTATCCTTTGCCGGATACAGAATTTGCCACATCACCATGTGAAGGAATTCTTGTTTAGGAGTTTATACAGTAGTGTGTCTAAGAGAACGTTAGACCTTTCCTGAATAAGAACAGTTTGGCCTTTGTGAGGAAAGAGCAGTGATGTTCCCTGGTGAGGGCCAGGTTAATGAAATGACAAATTCTATTAGATGGTGTTTGAAGTGTGACAACTGTTTCTCTAGATGCTGTGGCTATAAGGGTGTGGGACATATTCTATTTGTGTCATTACAACTCCTTCGACATTGGCTTGTCTAAATCATCAAAATAGAACATGGGAGATTTTCCAGTCCCAAAAAGACTTTGTTGTATTTTGGCCTTGTTTTTCTTTCATGTGAATTTAGAAGTTTTGCTTTGGTTTAATCAGGGACCTAGGTATTTGAAGGTGATGGTAGTTTCTAAGGGGTGTTTATGTTGGTATGTGATGGCTAGATTCAATTATTTAGATTGTAGTTTTTGCTGTGTGCTGAATAACATGTTTTTTGTTTGGGATTAAAATCAGTTTTCTGGCATGCAACCATTCAGTGAGGGTAAAGAATACTTAGCAGGGAGTGTGGGGGTACAGGGACGGCTTGCATACTAATGGAATCCTGGCTAAAAAATGACTCAGGTTATCCCTCCCCTTTACCACTCTGAAAACCACACTATCATTACTGATAGTAGACTAGGGCTTAGAAACAGAAATTGTGTTATCACACTAGTGAACAAAAGGACATTCGACAGTATCCTCATTGGAAATAGCAGTTCTGTGCTTGATATTGACCCCAACTGTCTCATCCAAATAACACATCAGAATCTTTATAGCTATAATATAGATTCTGCATCATCTTCCATTACAGTTCTTGAAACTATACTAAATACACTAATATACCACAATAAACACAAATAAACTTGCTGTAGTGGGTTATTTAAACCTAGACATCATTGGACCTTTAAAACATGCAATCTCTACAGTTACCCTATCCAGAACTCTAACTCAGATGGTTACCTGAGGGACTAGACTTCACTTCACTTCTAGCAAAGTGTCACTATTTAGCATAATACTATGAAATTTCCAAGAAAAATGTGTTGCAGTGCATACATTACCCAACTCTATAAGTAATAATAACCTAGTAGTCTCTGAGTGAACCTAATTCTCACTCAAAATAATCTATACCCATTGAAAAACAGAACACTTAAAGCACACACAGTGTTTTGGCTAACATCTCAAATGGCCAGGTTCAATGAAATCTAAGTAGACAAGCTTGGGTAGATTGCAAAAAGAACCCCAAGAATAACAGTAAACAAAGACACTATGAAACCCTCAGGAAAAATACAAAGATCAGTACTAGCAAAGTAATAGCTGCCATTGTAGGTCTAAATAATTAGCATTATTAGGCCAACCTCAGAAATTCTGGAATAATACCAAATTTCTGGCTAATATCAAAGTATGCCATACTAACAATTTCCAAAAACAGTTATCCACTGACAGAGTACAAGTGATGCAGCATAGTATTTGTAACATTTTAAAAAACTCATAGAATCAGCTTTGAGACACTAGCCCCCTGCAACAGAGCCAGTATTTTCCAAACTAGACCACCCATTAAGTCAGCACCATCAAAAAAGTCACAAACATGCCCAATATTCCTGGAAACATTAGTATCAGCTACAGCATTCCTCCCTCTCTTTCTTAAACTTGGTAGACAGTTCCTATCTGCCCCACTAAGCCATATTACAACCAATCTCTTACAACCAAAACCATTCCAAATGTACTCAGATATGCTGCTGTAATACATATCTACAACATACCCAACCTAACATCAGTGGAAGAGTCCAATGTCATTGCCAACCTGGACCCCCCTCTCCAAAATACTACAGAAACTTATATATGATTGATCATACAGTTTTTACTGAGTATGACATCCTTTTACATAGGCAGCATGGCTTCATATCAAAATACCATATCACCATTGGTATCCTTTCTCTAACTAAAGAGATTTATACCAATAAGGAAATAACAGAAATAACAGATGCAATGTTTATTGACCTGAAAATAGCCTTTAAATGAGGCCACCATATTGGGGACACTCACAAAATGAAAATTTTCTGATGACATCTTTATATCACTATATTTACACTAGAACCTTCACTTTATCCACCAACAATGTACAGCCACTACCCTCTTTCACTAAAACTGGTGTACCCAAGACATGGTATTAGGTTCTCACTGTCTATCAGTGTTATCCCTTTTGATTTTCCCATTCTTAATCATATGTTTTATGCTGATGATATAGTTATCTTTAGATTTGCCAGTTTTTAAAACCAGACTCATTGCCACAAAATCATTTTAAACTTCTCTGGACCTGGATTCAACATAACAAACTATCTCTCAACAGTGAATGGTCATGGACTTCTGCACAAGTAAAAGAATCTGTCCCTCCTTATCAATTTCTATAACTAGATGAAGATCACCGGCTACTGACAGTAGTTACACAACAAAAATATCTGGGACTAATTATTGACCAAACATTATCATTCCAGCATCATATCTAGCAACAATCTATTAGTCCTTTCCCAGCTTAGGGTAGCATATAAAATATTTTTATTTATTTAACATTTGTTTACTGGGAAAGTCCAACTTGGAATAAACCAATTTTCAGAGGAGGCCTGGGGAGAAACACTCCAAAAGCATGTCTTTGTAAAGTGGGAGAAAACTGGAGCACCCAGGGGAAATCCACACGAATGCAAGGAGGACATGCGGACTCCATACAGAAGGCACCCCAGCTAAGAATCAAACTGGAGAACCTCATGGCGTGAGGCGACAATGCAAACTATTGCACCAGTGTGCCATCAGTATAAAATAGGTCACATTCTTACCAAAGATGCAGTGGGGGCCATTGTTATAAATGTGGTTTTACCTCAACTTTAATATTCACTCATCATTGTTGCCTTAGAATCTTCACTCAACCTAAAAATTTCACAAAAATATGAAAACAAAATTGTCAGGTCCATCCTCACTATGAGTACCAATGTGTGATAATTAAAACATCTAGCTCACTGCCAGTATTAGGAAGAGCCACCTTCTATCTCAACACTTTTAACATAAACGCTCTTAAATGACTATTACTGCCCTCTTTTAAAACTCTTGTCCGCTTCAGAAACACTACATACACCTTCAAGAACCTGATACTGATCTATTAGCCTTCCAACTACATAAGCTTGATGTAACAGAAAGATCTTTTCTAAATTAGTAGCACTAAGCTTGAATAAAGTATCCAAAACATATGTAACTCCAATAGTTTGGACAACTTTCATAAATCCCTTAAAAGCATACCATGGATAACCATCAAATTAATTGCTTTGACAACAACTACACCTTTCCCTCCCACCTGGCTCCACTAAAACTAACTCAGGCAAAGTAGTTCTTACAAATATTTGTATATACAGTAAATAACACTCATGAAACACCCAGCATCTACAACCTCCATTCTCCTTAATTTGTCTTACCCTATGTCATTAAATTCCATAATACCCAAACCTTTTCTTCACCCCTCCACCCTAAACTATTAACATGTGTTACTAACATCTGTAATTTGTACTGTTTGTCATACATTAACTGGGTATCACATCGTTATAAATTCAAGATCTCTGTTGTCAATCCCTTTACATTTCCTGTGCCATAAATGCAGTTCTCTTTCATGATACACTCACGTTGGTCAATGTATGATTGCTTTGTATGTCATGGATTGTATTATAAGTTTCATAAACACTGTATGCCTTTTGGCCTAGGTTATGCCTGAAAATGGTCTTTAGAACAGTGTGCTTACCCAGTTAGCAAATGTATAGATAAAAGTAATCTGAACAGTTAGCTGAAACAAATGACAAGACGTAAAGAGAAACTCATTAGGTATAAGAACAGTGATATGAAGCTATGCTGCAAGATTAAAGAACTTGCCATAAAGAACACAAATTATTCCCCCAAAATAACTCGGCAGAAACAGCATATGAAAGAGAGGCTTAGATAATAAATGGGTATAGGCGGCTGGTCATCTAAAATGCATAGAGGAGAGAAGGACATCACACAGGAAAGGGAATGTTGCATTTAAATACAAAACATAACTCCAATATACCTTATTAACCTTCATGAAAATGCCATGGTACATGGATGCCAGTAACACCCAAGAAATCTCATTCAGCTCCAAAGGCACAAAGAACAACACCGGAAGTGATAAACTTCACTTTATTGGAATAAGGCCATTTAATAAACTCATACACTAGATTCAGCAAACCCCTCTCCCACCACCACCTTCTTCAGTGCATTTTAGCTCACACACATGCACGCACACACACACACACACACACACACACACACACACACACACACACACACACACACTAGATGAATGGCAAGAAAATCATGTAGAAGGAGCAATGCAAACAAAATATATCTGTAAACAATAAAACAAATAGCTTAGAAAGGGAAATGTCGTTTTGGCATTCATGTAACTTGGTACAGTTGGATTATTTTTACAAGAGAGAACTAGCAGCAAAAGAAAGTTAAGAGGCCTGCTTAGAGTAGTGTAGCATGTATGTTGCCACCATACAAAGCTAAGTGTGCAGCAGCATTGCAGTTCAAAACATTTTTGAACAGTGTAATGATAATTATCTATTCATGCATGCTTATCTTAATTTACATTTTATTTTGGACTTCACATTCAAGGTAACTAAGAAGAATTTGCTTTCCAACTGATTAGAACTACTACATTAAGGAATTCTGTAGTGTCTTTAAAACTTAGTCTCCTTAAAGAGCAAAGAGGCCATAAGGGAAAAACAAAAAGTACCACAATGGTTCAAGCACAACACACAATAATTAATGGAAATATGACCAAAAGCGAAACTCCAAACCAAACCAAACAGCTGAATTGAAACAATAAACCACCATCCAAGTGAACAAACTTTAATGGTTAAACACTTTCGTTCAATTAAGAACTTCATCAGAACAATTACAATACCCATACACACACACACACACACATATATATATATATATATATATATATATATATATATATATATATATATACCCCTCATAAAAGGAACATGATTCAAATAACCAATGAATGAATAACACGTTAAAGAAAATGTATTAAAATGTATAAAGAATATATATGTGTATAATGTTAATTATTAAATATATATTATAAAAATGTGATGTTATGATAAAAATAAAACTAGAACCATAACAATATTTTGGTACTAATGATTTATATGTTAGTTGACACCATAAAACTTAAATTTTAATAAAGAGTTAATAGAACAGGAATCACTAAGCTGAGGGTGGTTAGTGGTAGCCAATAAAATTTGCCATTTTAACTCATTTTTATCCAAATGTTCATCTATAATCCACCCTTGATTATCTTTTTTAACCTGTTTTATTATCAAAAAGTTAAAACTGTGTGTTACATACTTTTCAGTATGCCTATACAATGCATTCTTTTTTTTTTGTTTTTAATATCTAAATTATGCTCATATATCCACGTCTTGAAAGGTCTACCAGTTTTACTAACACAGAATGCAGGACAAAAATTACATTCAGCTAAATGCACAATATTTGAAGTATAACATGAACAATGTTCTGCAATTCTACGCACCTTATCCCTAACTGTAAATTTGTCAGCAGTATTGATGTAACTGCATTGGGTACAGCTACCACACTTAAAATGTACCCATTTGTCTATTAATTTTTTTATTATCCAATTTAAAATGTTTTCTTTCCATAAAGAACTTTAAAGACTTATCTTTTTTATAAGAAACCAAGGGCTTATCCCCCAGTTTGTCCACCATACCCTTGTCTCCCCCAAAAGCTCCCAATTTTTATTAATACATCTAACAATAGAGGGACTATCTAAAGTATATGTGGTGATAAAACATCTGGTGGTGTCAAACTTATTGATATCTCTGTTCTGATTATTATCCACTCCATGCCTAACCAATATATCAGTTGTTAATGTAAAATTCTGATTAGAGCTCAAAATGGGTTGTAAAACCCATTATTCCTTGTATTAACCACTTCATATTTTATTTCAGCCAAAAAATAATCTGGATAACTTCTCCTATGAAACATTTCTATTACTGTGTCACACTCTACGTAAAATGTATCAACATTAGACACCATCCTAGCCAAACAAACTAACTGGCCTTTTACAACCGTCTTCTTTTGAAATATTGGATGCCAACTTGTAAAATGTAATTACATATCTGAAAATGTAGGTTTACTAAAAATATTGGAATAAAAACATTTATTTTCCACATCTTTACCAATTTCCACATCCAAAAAGTTAATTTTAAACTCATGGAACTGAGAGGTGAATTTCAAAAAAAAAATGACTGTATTATTAATATATGTGATGAATTCTTCTAATTTATCCTTGGTATCGACCCAAAATATAAACACATCATGTAGGTATCTGATGTATAGTAACCAGCATGCCTTATATGTGCTGTCAAAAATATATTCTTCTTTCCACTGAGCCATGACATAATTTGCAAAACTAGGGACACACACCGCAACCCTTGCCACACCAGTGGTTTGTCTGTACATTTGGCCCTCAAAACCTATAAAATTATTCTTAAGTACTACAAACATTAAAGTTACACATGCATTAACTTTATCTGGACTTAAAAGACCAGTTTTAAATAACTGTTGTTCAAACCAAACTAATCCCTCCCCATGAGGTATAACTGAAAATAAGTGTTAATACGTTCATTGGTGTGTATTAAGCTAATGGCCCTGGAGGCTTTACAAGCCTAGCCCATAGGATTACCCTGGTATCGTGCCACCCGACCTTAGTTCCTAGTGCCTCTGTTGAGTAAAGCCACTGGAGGGATCACCAGGGTGAAGTTTCTATTTCTCATCCACTCATCAAAATTTCTCTTGAAGAGGGCCAGTGAGGTGCTCTGCTTGACATGTATGGGAAGTCTATTCCATAGCACGGGCAGTCTCTGGGTTATGAACCAGTCCCTCCAGAATGTTAAATCGATTGTGGTAATGAGGCTGAGGTCTCTGGAGTATGTGGTATGAAGGGATTGGGATTTCTTTAGATGTAGCATTTCTAACAGAGCTGGGTCAGACATGGCTTTGTAAGTCAAGCAGAGATCGCCTCTAAGTAGGCAATATGAGACAGAGAATAGTTGGAGATTTTTTAGTCTGTCCATATAGGACAAGTGTTTAAGGCCTAGGATCCTCTTTGTGAGGTACTTTTGCAGCCTCTCCACTTGTTGCAGGTGTCTAGTGAGGTACATGGCAAATGGGGCATTGTACTTGATGATTGGCCTAATGAAGGAAGAGTAGAGGGAGACAATGACCTCTTTCTTCCTGGACGCAAAACCCTTAGTAATGATATGTGCCACATAGAAGGACTTTCTGACCACAGTGGTAAAGTGGTGGTCAAAATAGAGGTTGCTGTCAACCTGTGTTCCCAGATCTCTTATAACGCCTTCTGTGTTCAGTGGTCTACCAACAATGTGGTAATTCAAGGGAACCGGGTTTTTCCCAAGGGGGATGATGACACATTTTTGGCATTGAGCTTAAGGCCATGGTTCTGACACCAGTCATTGGTGTCACTGAGGCCTTTCTGTAGGATGTCGACATCACTTGGAGAGTTAATAATAGCTTCCAACTTGCAATTGTCTGCAAACTTTGTCAGCCAGAGTCCCTTTGTGTTGGCCTGGACTTCAGAGAACTAGATACCAAACAGGAGAGGACCCAGGATCGAACCCTGTGGGACTCCACTTGTGACTGGTTGGCAGTCTGACTTGGAGTCAGCTACTTTCACACTGTGGGTTCTATCTGTGAGCCAGTTTGCAACCCACCTAGTGATATAGGGGTTGATGCCTAGCTTAGTGAGTTTTTCTATGATTCAAAGGCCTTGGCCAGATCAAGGTAGGCTGTATGAACTACCTTGCCTTCATCCACAGCTCTGGTGACTGACTCAAAGAAGTCAACCAAGTTGAGAAGGCATAATCTACCCTTCACAAAACCAAACTCTGTAGGATACAGAGTTTGGAGATTCCCTATATCCTTGTGTATTAGGTCCATGATGATGCGTTCCATAGCTTTGTATATCACACTCGTCAGGCTAATTGGGCAATAATTCCTGGGGTCTGTAGTCGCTCCTCCTTTGTGGAGAGGGATGACTGTAGCAATGCACCATTTGGTAGGGACAAAGCCTGAGGTGAGGCTGTGATTGAACAGGGCACACAGGTGAGGTGCCAGTTCACTCTGGTGTTTGTGTAGAACACAGCCAGGGTTATTGTCAGGACCTATGGAAGCTGTATTCTTGGCCTTGGACAGTGCTGTTCTAATCCTGTGCAGCAGTAATACTGGGTGCCTGGCAATCTACTGGTATTGTGATTGGTCCTTGGGCGGGGGTATAGTTAGCACTAAATTTGTTGGCCAGTATATTGGCAATATTTGTTGGCTCGGTATAGGAGGTAGCATTGTGCAGTAGTTCAGAGCAAATCTGGGTATTGCCATGGAGATGTTTTACATAAGGTTTACTATCATAATTTCAAATCCAACTCCATTGACTGCACTATGTTCGAACACGGAAAGTTGAACACGGCAATGTCGAACTTCAAAAGCAAGCCCAGGAACGGTTTTAACATGGGTAGAGATAGGTGTTAACTGCTATTGCTGAACTATAAACCTCACCCTTATCTAGACCCATGTTAAAACCCATTGCTAGGCTTGCTTTTGAAGTTTGAGATTGCCGTGTTTGACTTTCTGTGTTCGAACATAGTGCGGTCAATGGAGTTGGATTCGAAATTGTGATAGTAAACCTTACATAACTATAGAAGGCCTTATGGTTGTCTTTACTATCTGCTGAAATTCTGTTTTTATAGCTAGCTTTAGAGGATTTTATGAGGGATCTCAACCTTTTGTTGAGGCTGATAAGGCAGTTTTTCCACTCTTGGGACTTCGCCTTATTCCGCATCAGTTTCCTCCTTCTGTTGTAGAGTTTGTTTATGGCAGGGAACCACCAGATTGGCTTTCTTTTTTTTGAGGAGAGTGTCTTGGATCTATTGGGTATAGTGAGATCCATGCATTTGTGTACGTGTTCGTACAGTGCATTGGTGTATGATTCAGCGATCATGCAAGTATTCTCCATTCGCATGGGTGTCGTGAAGTTAGCCACCTCTGTTTTTAGGAGCCCAAAGTTAGCTTTGGAGAAGTTTTTCATGGTGGTTACCTTTGGGGGGGAGGTGGGAGGGATGTGTATTTTCAAGGTGATTAGTTTGTGGTCGATTCTAACCAGGGAGGAGTTGACTATTGATGTAGAGCAATGGTCACCCATCTTAGTAATAACCAGGTCAAGGATGTGCAATCTCTAGTGCAGTATCAGCTAATTACTTCAAATTAAAGGGGGTTGCAGGAGACAGCTGAATGGGTGGGGCCAATTGGAAGGGGTGTGACCAACTAGAAAGGGGCGGGGGTATGCTCACAACCACAAAAACTGGAACTTTAATTAAATACACTGCCTAGGGTGCCAAACGATCATTATGAGAATCCAATTAAGACAAAATGAAGTGCAGAAGAAAAAATATTTCAATGCATTGTCTACATGACAGCTTACTTAATATCTAGATGGAAAAGGTTGTGAGGCATGAAAAAGTAAATTACTTTTTAAATACGTTACTGGAATGCCAGTCAAAATCAAGTATAAAAAACAAGCAGTACTCAGCTCAAACCACTTCTCCTTGCAGTGCAGTTCTAATTATAATTTATATTCAGCTTTATAAAAGTACCAAGTAACATGCTGAAAGTAACAGTCTGTGTGATACCCCCACTTGTAAAAAATGTTTCTTATCCAAAAAAGACCTGCTGCCTGACAACAACTATCTACTTGTTTCATGGGGAAAACAAGATCAAAGTAAAAAATGAGCAACAAACAAGAAACAAGCTCAAGATAAATTGCTTAAAGGATTGCTGCACTGGTTATGGACCACACATAATAGATTGGCATTCTGTTTAGTTTACGGGTAAAGCCTGCAAAGATGACTGCAAGTCTCCAACAAATGTAATGAGCTTCTAAAATACTGTAATCCTGTCCTTTATTACAAATACTGTCATATGCATTTCAATACCTAAGACTTATACTTTATCTAGTTATGTGAATATTTTCTGCATGGTAACAACAAAAAGGCTTTCAATGTAACAAAATGCTTATTAAAGCTTACTTGCATCTTACAATCTCAGACAAGCTTACCTGAGGGTCATTAAAGCATTGCTACTTAAATACAGAGCAACAGACACTGCAACAGCATGCATTTTCTAAACAATAAGAAGATAGATCAATAGTATAAATATATGACAGAAAACCAGAACATTCTGCAAAATCAAGGACAGATGAAAAGCCACTGTAGTACTTGTGTGTACCTTGGATGGGGGGAATACTCTGAACATTTACACTGCATAACTACTCCTTGCCTTGCTTGGACACATCCAGAGTCACTAGATGGGGGTGTGGGGTGCAACAAATATGTCACAATTTGAAATGTCTCTGGCTGATGGTGATGGCCCTAACACATTTGTCATACGTCTCAACCTCAGAGCAAGAAATCTGGACAAAGTCATACATAGAAGTGGGACAAAGGCCTAAAAATAAGGACAATTTTTAAATATTGCTCTTATAAACTTAGATAGATAATAGAATAGTAGATCTTGCATTGATATGAATTTTCTGAAGGGTATGAAATCTGAAACTCAAACATCTGCTATTATTTTCTAACTTCAGTCTTTAATGATTTGCCACTAATTTGCCAGAAAACTACAGTTTTATGAAAACATACCAAAAATGTGATGCACAAATATAAAATAGCCACAGAATACAGCTGGGAACCTGTCAAAGAAGGGACACTTTTTTAATATTTGTACTGTTAACTTGAGCAGCTGACAAAATAAAGAGAATCTACATGCATTTCTGAAATAAAAGTAATCTATAACTCTGATCATTACAATTATTTATTAATTGTAAACCCTCCATGTTTTCTTCCAAAATTGTCATTTTGCAGAGGGATTATTAGGGGAGAGCAACATTTTGAGCCCAAATCAGGGACAGTTGAGGGGTTTGGATATGCCTAATTCTATAAAGCGATTTATTTGCACATACCTCTCAACCTCTTAATGCAAGAAAACCTGGACAAGGCCAAATATATTGGGGGAACATACAAACAGTACTAAAAATTGCTCTTGTATAAACTTTGTTGATAGAATAACAGGTCTTGCTTTAGCATGCATTTCTTGAAAGGTATGAATCTGAAACTCAATGTCTGTCATTATTTAGTGACTTCATTCCTAAATGATTTGCCAGAAAACTACAAATTTTATAAGGAACAAACGGAAAATAAGAAGCAAAAAATCGAATAATTCTGCGAAAGTCTTTACAGTTGAGAGATATAGTTCAGCCGGGGTTGTCTTTGAGTGCCCTTCCCCCCTTACAAAATCATGGTCGAATAGGGCGTCCCCCCTGCAGCCATTCCAATGTCCCATTACTTGGCTATTTCACCCCATTTTCCATAAACACTGTAATGTGCATACTGCTTTACTTCTACAATGATTTGGATTTCATTTGAAAGTTTTATTTTACATTTTACAGCACAAACACTGATAGACATCTGCTAAACAAAGCAATGCAGTCTCACAATGAAAATAGACTTAGCATTAAAACTTCTCTGCCCTTCAAACTCACATTAATTGAAACAGCATTAAAACCCACATTCAAAGAAAATACATTTGGCCAGTGGCAGATAAAGATTAACTATGGGCTGTTGTCAAATCATATAGGCCCTTTGCACATGAAACATACATGTGTTCTTTGATAAACCTTCCTGATTGTATTAAATTATATTCCTTGTATAATACAATACAGTTGTTAGAGGGAGTTTTAAATGTATTGTTTTGAACATTTTCCAGTAAACAATGAAACAAAACGCATGCACCAATAATAACAAAACTGCCCAATTCAGAACATTTCCATCAAAAACGTCTACTCAAACTTCTACAATCCACCAGTATCAGTAAATATGCGCAATCTCTGCAGAAGTAAAAGTCATCTAAATAATTCCACATTAAAGAGATCTGTAACTAATGAAGAGGTTGCTGCTAGCAAGCAACTTTATATTTCATTGTTTCATCTACAAATAAAGTGCCTGTTGCCTTTGAGGAATAAATTGCCCATGTTACATTAAAAAATGGTAAGCTAGTAATACTGCAATAGGGAATGGATGGCAAACTGATAACAGGTTCAGTTACTTGGTATCTTCGCCAAAGAGGACATTGTCAGGACTGCAACATCCACCCCCTTTACAACACAGTACAGTATCAGCAATGCATCTACATACTTTGGGAGTAGAACTCACAGCCTTCTGCATCAAAAGCAAGGGCACTACCTGTTGTGCTATTAACAATGCAGCAGACTCAGCATAAGCAGCACTAAACTTCTCTTCCCCTGAACCTCTAAGCTCCTTGTAAAATCCACTCAGCACTCAACTGTATCTCTCAACTTTGCAGCACAAGAAATCTGGAAAAAGCCAAAATTTATTGGAGGGGGTAGACAAAAGACCAAAAACCAGGGAGACATTTTAAACATTGCTTGTATAATCTTGGAAAGTTGCTAAAATAAAATTATGTGTTACAGCCATGCATTTCACTGCCAAAGTCCTGGCCCCAGGACCCTATGCACTACAGTTAGAGCAACATACCACTATGCCATATCAGCTATTCCTTGAAAGAGAGGAA
>NC_056744.1:797225537-797283037 GCF_019279795.1 Protopterus annectens
CATAAGTTTAATAATTATTTTACTTGCAAATAGTGTTCCTTGGAAGTTTGTTTTTCACCAACATGACGTAATGTCAATGTCCCATGTTTGGATAAACTTTTCTGAATTTAGGCCAGATTTGCTAACCAACATGCAGTACATTTTCAATTTGTACTTTTGACTGTGTCTTTAGTAATTAGGTCAGAAAATATTTTAGTGATGGAATAATCTCATTAATGAAACATGAAAGATTTTGTTCCAATATTAAGCGGACATCTGAGCCACATCTTATTTGGAATTAAATGCATTGCATTCTTGTTATATATTCCAGCTGTTGTTGTTGTATGAAAAAATCATATTCTATATAGGCAGGTATTAGAGTCAATGATTCAATGAAATAAATGAAGTAGAATATATGATGAGTGGTTTATGTAACTAAATGCATTTTGTTACAGAATATTTGCAACGTGTTATTCTTATAAAAAATGAGGGTTTTAAAATATTGAACAACTGGTTACATCACCAAATTCTCATTGTTGATAGTCATTCACTAAGTGAAGTAAACATGTGCCTACATTATAGTTTGTACAAATAGTTAAGCCACAAAGAAGAACCACTGGTATCGACCCGTTGTCAGGAACTGCAGGTTAGCACCAATCACAAAAAATGACGACAGTTTACCAAGGTTTCGTCTTTAATGAACAGACTTCTTCAGAACAAACAATCCTGAACACATTTGTGAGCATATATACTCTCACACTAATTACATTCAATTAACATACCCATATTTTAATAAAATATTAATTAGCTTAAATTCAACCTTAAGAACCATACAAATATATGATATACATGCAATGTAAACATACTAATACATTTAAAAATATATGTATATGTATATTAGTAATGTTAATATACAAAGGTAATCTGTATTCTTAATAAATAAATACGTCTAAAATATTGTAAAATAATAATGTGAAAAAACATATGTAAACTAAAAAACATGTATAAACTAAAAACAATAACTCACTACATATGCCAGTTAATATTCCAAAATACCAACATTTTTCAGTAAAATATACACTGAACCATATAGGTTTTATACAACTGTTTATCCCTTAATATGATTCAATTTTAGAATGGGAGCGAAACTTATGTTGTCATTGATGCCTGGGAACACTTACAGGTTAAGCAAAGCATTTCTGTGTGGTATGATAGTCATACAAAGAGACAGTGAAAGAGAGACAGGGGCTGTATGTATCACAGTGTGTGTATGTTTCTGTGTCTTTGTTCATGCAAGTGTGTGTGTGCATGTGTCTGCATACATGCGTGCATATGTGTGTGTGTGTGTGTGTGTGTGTGTGTGTGTGTGTGTGTGTCTGCATACATGCATATATATGCGTGTGTGTGTGTGTGTGTGTGTGTGTGTGTGTGTGTGTGTGTGTGTGAACTCATATATAAATCGGTGCATATGTATTTGTCCTCAGCATTTCAAAGTTCCTCATGTGACTTCTGATTCCTTCACATTTTCACTGAGATGTTTAAAGATAAAAGTAATTTTTTGGTTATATTTCATCTAAGCTGTCCTTTTATCTTTTGGCATCTCATACAGCTAATTATATCCATAACCTGCCCTAAATTTTGACTTATAATAGTATACCTTGAACTTTGATTAGCTACAATGTCACATAACATACTGTCTTGTTGCCTTGGCCATGAAAAACAAGCAAAATAGCACATTTTGCCAAAGTATGTCACTGATGGCCAACACACAAGTGGTCTGAGTACAGAGGAAAAGAAGAAATGTATCAGGAACAGACTAATACAGAGGTGAGCCAGAAGAACCACAGAGCTCTCATAACCTAGGCTGTGGCTAAGTCCAGCTTGAACTGTAACAAGTTTTACAGGGCTGTCAATTGAAATATCATAGGATCATAGGAAGTTACTTGGCTATTAGGCCCGAGGCCCTTACAAACCTAGCCAAGAATTTAGCCCATGTTCCGACAAGTCAGCAGCCAATGCCCATGTCTAGCAGGGACACAAGTGGAATCTCAGGGGTGTATTTTCTGTTCCCCATCCAGTTATCCAGGTTGCACTTAAAAAGTGTTAATGAGGTACTCTGCTTCACATGGAAAGGGAGTCTATTCCACAGAAAGAGGAGTCTCTGGGACACAAATCTGTTCTGCCAACAAGTCCTGTTGATGTCACAGACCAGGTTGAGGTCACACATGTAGGTTACTTGAGTGGAGCTTGACTTGCAGATATGCAGCAGTCTCATCAAGGCAGGGATTGAGACTGTTTTGTATGCCAGGCAGAGGTCACCTCTGAGGTGTCTGTATGAGACTGAGTAGAGGGGACAGGGCTTTTAGCCTATCTGTGTAGGGTAGATGTTTGAGGCCCTGGATTCTCCTGGTGAGGAACCTCTGTGGTCTCTCAAGCTGCTGCATGTGCTTTGTGAGGTACATGCCGAAAGGGACAGTGTACTCAATAATGGGCTTATAAGGGAAGAATGCAGAGATTTTATGAACTACTTGTCCCTGGATGAGATACCCTTACTTATGAGGTGGGCCACATAGAAGGCTTTCCGCACAATGGAAACAACATGGTGGTAAAAAGTCAGGTTGCTATGAACCTGTGTGCCCAAGTCCCTCACAACTGATTGCATCCTTGTTATTAATGTGATAATTTGTGGGGACATTACTCTCCCCAAAGGGAATGATGATGCATTTTTTGGCATTCAGTTTGAGGCCATGTTTCTGGCACCAGTCATTTGTTTGAGTTAGACCCTCTGGGAGCATGTCCACATTGCTAGGGGAATTGATGACACACCCAGCTTGCAGTCATCTGCAAACCTTGTCAGCCAAAGCCCACTAGATTTGGCCTGCACTTCAGAAAAGTATATCCCAAACAACAAAGGCCCCAAGACTGATCTCTGCGGTACATCACTCATTACGGGTCTACTGCTTGAGGTGTCTTCCCCTATTTTGACTAGGTGGGTTCTGTCAGTGAGCCAGTGTGCTACCCATCTGGTAACATATGGATCGATGCCTAGTTGAGAGAATTTATCTGTTATACCCGAGTGGGGAATAGTATCAAAGGCTTTGACCAGGTCAAGGTAGGTGGTGTGCATCATTTTCCCCTTGTCCATGGCTTTGGTGACTTTCTTGAAGAAGTCAACCAAATTTAACAGGCATGATATCTCTTTGATGAAGCCAAACTGTGTTGTCCTTATTAATAAGACCCATGATAATACATTCAATGGCCTTGCAGATCAGGCTAGTTGAGCTGATGGGTCTATAATTTCCAGGACATGTGGACGCTCCACCTTTTTGCAAAGGGATGACAGTGGCTGTCCTCCACTCAGCTGGGATGAAGCCAGTACTCAGGTTTTGGTTTTATAGGGTGCCTAATGGTGCTGCAAGTTCTTGCCTGAGTTCATGTAGGCAATCATAATGTCAAGTGCCAACACTCCAAAAAAAAAAAAAAAAAAAAAAAATGTAGAAGAGCAAATCACAAACATTGCTCTTCTCCTTTAAAATTGTTTTTTTTTTTTTTTTTGCAGGAGGGTGGGCCTCCCAAATCCCCTGAAATTTTATATACAAATTTCAAGATCACCATACCCTTGAGAAAAGGGAGTATTCCAAAAAAATGGCCATCTTGGACTTGATATATGCAAGTATGTTTTTTCAGCCATTAAGTCTCTGTATTTTGGGAATCATTGAAGCAGGTCCCTACATTTCAAATGGTTACCTGTACAGAGCCATATAAGGAGATAACACTGTCTTAACTCCTACTGACTAGAAAGAGAAGGAATAGGTGTCATTTATTCACAGTAGGGGTTAGAAGGAATTCATTTATTTATTTTATTTACACTTTGTTGACTGGGTCAGTCCTGATGTTATCTTGATTGTTCAAGTGCAAACTTATTTAATTTCCATTGGCACGCTCCTCTCCCTCTATGGCCATCACACCTTTTTATTTATGTATGTATTCTCTGTCAGCCTATTCCTTCCTCTCCACTCCCATCTTTAGAAGACACTGTGGAGTAAAGCAGGAATTACAGATCATGGCCAACATCAGGTGGGTGTTTAGGAAATTGTTTTAATGCACCATACAACTGTCCCCATTGCCAATCAGTAGACTCATTGCCATGCCTGATTATGCTGGGCTGTTGTGCATATGCACACACTTGTGATGTTCTGCTGCACTATTTCCACTCACTGGCCAGGGTCATATGTATGAGTCCAAGTATACTGCAGGACAATACTGGGCTTTGTCCATATAGTCGACTTTAGTAGGACTTAACTGACTCTGTCCTTGGATGAGCAGTGCCAGTTTTATATGACTTATTGCCAAAACAAATGAGGAGAATTTAATATGTTTTAATAATATATAAATGTTACTGTACATACAAAACAGCATCATAGAAGGGATGGAGGATGGTGTTTCTTATGTGAGTGAAGATGCTGGCATCTATTTAAGATTAATTTAAATAGATACTTATTATCTCTTTATAAATGTCTTTCTTCAATATTTGATGCTTAAGTGTGACATTGAGATACCTATGTTTTATTTATTTGTTAATTTATTTATATGTGTTAATTGCTATACAGTACTGATCTTCATGGATCATATTCAGACCAGTCCAGTGGATACAAAAACAAAGTAAAGACAAAATTATAATTCAGGTAGGGAACAGTCTCAGTCTCTCTACACAAACAAATTAAAATATTAAGAAAAACTGGTGAAAACCTGCAGTATAAGTTTCCATGTTTAGCACAGGGTGTTTGTAATTTTAGCAATAAGCCATAGGTGTGTGTGGGTAATGCTTGGTTTACTCACAGCAGGCATGGTTTGATAGGTTCACAGATTCATAGGTCAGTATTAGGCTTTTAATCCAGAGAAAGATTAGTAGTCTAGCCATAATATTCCAAATCATTAGTACCCATTGACATGACTAATTTATACATCATTTTGACTCCTTTCAATGAGAGTTTGATTACCCATCTATTCATCCATGTTCTGCTTAAAGATGGTCAAGGAGCTATTAACAAGTGCAGAGAGTACATCAGCAAACAGGAACCCATACCCATTATTTCAAAGAACAAAGGTTCAAACACAAAAGTTAGTCAAAACAAAGTGCCATTAGACTATAAGATATATGTCTATGTCAAGCACTTAGCACTCTTCAAGAAAAATCTTGATGAGTGGGTGGGAAATAGGGAATACACCCCGGGGATCACTTCTGTGTCTCTGCTTGACAGTGGCACAGGCAAATAACTTTCTTGGGTGGCATAAGCCATGGAACCTTGCTGGCTAGGCTTACGTAGGCCCTTAGGCCGATAGCCTAGTACCTACCTATGAACCTACGAACCTATAATTTATCTGACAAAGTATTATCTGAGGGAGAAACAAAAGTTTTAAAGAAAGATTTCTCTTTCATCCCAACTGGTAGATATAATTTACTGCAAACTTTAATAGATTTGAAGGGCTGCACTAGAAAATAAAATTTAAAAATATTTTTAAAGACAAGATATCACCTTAAAATGGTGATTTTGTAACACCTAGTTTGTTTAACCCACCTCTTCACCACTCCATCAAAGCTTTTGAAGACATGTAAAAAAGAAATCAGAGACTTGTTAAAGAGAAAAAGTACCAGCAAGTATTGCAATCTGACGGACTATGAGAAACTAAGTTTTTATGTACTTAGGAATGATGGTAATATAAGGATAATGAAAACAGATAAAGGGGAGGTGATGGTGATTGTCAACAAATGTGATTATGTGAGTAGTATGCACAAACAATTGGAGGATGAAGTTTTTTTTATCAACGAGTCAACAAATATGATGTGAAAAAAAGCTAATAGGAAAATTGATTCTAGGTTGTAAGAATCTTTGTCAGAGTGTATTATTTCAGAAAATATGTTTTCTCTTTTTTATTCAGCTAAACTGAATATAGGTCAGCTATTTGGAGTAGCAAAGATTCACAAGAATGAGCTTGCCCCCCCCCCCCATGTAGGCCTATTGTCTCAGCACCTGCCTCTAAGTTAGAAGCCATTTCTAAGTTCATAGGCAGGGCCTTGTTAAAATTAGTTAAATGGACCCCCCCCCCCATTTGTGAAGGATTCATTTGATTTTTTAAGTAAAATAAAAGACCAAAAAGTAGGCAAAAAAGATTTATTGGTCACAGTAGATGTCAAAGCACTGTACAGTTTCAATTCACATGACACAGGGTTGGAATGGGTTGGGTATCTGTTAACTAACAGTGTTGAATATGAAGTTGGTGAAAGTAAGTTTTTAATTGAGAGTACTGACCAAGTATTAACCAATAATTACTTTTGCTTTGAAGGGGGATACTATCTTCAGAAGAGAAGAGTGGCAATGGGAGCCCGAATGGCTCTCAATTATGAAAATTTGGTTATGGCTTATTGGGAGGCTAACATTTTCTCAAACCTAATGGTAGATTGAATGTAAGTTTGATTATCAATTTATTGATGACTTGTTTTTTTGTGTGGAGTGGGTGGGAAGCTGAGTTAAAATAATTTATTGAGATGATGAACAACAGTACAAACTTTTTAAAGTTTTCACATAGTTTTAGTAGTACTAGCATTTGTTTCTTGGATTTAGAGGTGAAAAAGGATGTTGTTAGTAATTGATTAGGCTCCACCATTAGTTACAAAAATTTTTCTAGTAATGCTTTATTACATTACATCAGCATGCATCTGACTTATGTTAAACACAATATTATCAAAGAACATTTAGTTAGACTTCAATGTTTGACTACCAATACCCAGTTGTTGGATAAATTCATAGAAGAATTGCAAGAAAGATTCATCCACAGGGGTTATCCAATAGGAATTATTAAAAACATAGTTAAGCAAAAGGCAGACGAGGATGGGAATATAAAGGACAAAGAGAGAGAGAATGGTCTCTTTCAATGCCTTTAGTATATTCTACAGATAGTAAAGCAATTAGACACATTATTAAAATAATTGGCAGATTTTAGCAAGTAATGGTGACACTGAGCAATTTTTGGGTTCCACCCCAATTTCATCAATAAAAAAGACAGCAATTTTAAGAAATTATTGGAGATTACAAGTCACAAATCTACCATTAGTAGGAAAGGTACTTTCAAATGTCAAAATTGCAGTATGTGCAGATATATAGATGAAAGGCAACATTTTGAGGTCTTTGGAGATAACAACGTGTGGTCAGTACCAGTTTTTTTTACTTGTGATTCTGTTATTTAGTTAGCTAAGTATTCCTCATGTTGTGCATTTTATATAGGAAAAACAAACAGGCAATTGAGGAAACAGATGTATGAGCATTCTTATGCTATGAAAGTTAAAAATTATGACAATGCATTAGTAAAGTATGCGCATGGATGTCAGAATTTTAAAAAATTGTATTTTATTGTCATTGATTTTGTTCATAGTGAATTTAATGGTGACAAAGAAGGAGAATTGGATTTTAGAGAATTTAAAAGGCAGTTGGAGTTTAATTCTTATAACACACCGAGTTTAAATAACAATGTTAATTATAAAGTTGTACTTCAGAGAAAGTTATATTATGAGAAGTGCAAGGGATAATATTGAGCAACTAGCTCTGTTTTGTTTTAATAAAATTTAACTGTTTTTGTTAAACTTCTTTAAGATTAAGTAGTCTTTTATTGCACAAATTAATGAGTTTTTATTGGCTCAGTGATTAATTTGTTTGTGTCTTTCGGCTTTTCCTGGTTAGGGGTCGCCACAGTGGAACTCCGGTCCGCTAATGATTGGTAGTTGATTTTTATGTGTCGAGTTACCAGCCCTAACATACAACCTTCAACGAAGTTACGCCCATTCATGCATATCTCCATGCAGAAGATGCTCTAGCTGAGAATCGAACCGGACAGCGTCTTACTGTGAGGCGACAATGCTACCACAGCACCACCACCACGGGTGGCTCAGTGATTAGTGATGTCCTATTTAAAGAAGGTATTTGGTTCAATGTTTATTCTGAAGAAGACCTTTTCAAAGGTTGAAAGCACTTAGTCTTTATTAAAAAGTATGCCCGTTACTGTGTGTTGGTTTGTGTTTTTTTGTTTTTGCAATGCTTTTAGTAAGGTTCACTTTATTTCCGCTGTGACCGAGGCTTTTTCAGTTGTTTTTTAACATGGTCATGGAGCTACTTTTATAAACAAAGGAAGTTTGTTCCACAGATGAAAGATTCTCTGTGATATATATATATATATATATATATATATATATATATATATATATATATATATATATTTATAGATGTATATGTATACCTGCCAGCAAGTCCTGTTTATGTTTTGGTGGAGGGTAAGATCTCTTGAGTGGGTGTTTAAGGTGTTATTAGTTTTGCAGATATGCAGGATTATTCTAGACTCTCTAGGTTGGACAGAGCTCACCTCTCAAGAGTCTGTAGGAAACAGAAAAGAGATTGAGAGAGAGCACTTTATGGTAGTCTAGGTAACCCATGGAAGACATATCCTTTATTACCTTAGTGATGAAACACAGAGGTTTTCAAGCTGGGTCATATGCTTAGACAATAACAAACCAAAGTAGACATTATTATGGGTCTAAGGAGAGAGGAGTAGAGATTATAACTTCCTTAAATCTGGAAGAAATACTCCTGATAACTAGTCTGGCAAGGTAAAAGGCTTGTTTTTAACAACAGTGGATACATGGCAGTCAAAGGATAGCTTATTGTCAATGAAAGTGCCTAGGTGTATAATGAGTGAGTCAGCTTTCAAAGGGCCGTCACCTACTCGGTATGTGCATGGATGACCAGTTTTGCTAGAGGACACAATAATACATTTCTTGACATTTGGTTTTAAGCCCTGGTCCAGGTACCACTTATTGATGAGTGTTAACCTCTTCTGAAGAATTTGGAAGTCAGTTGGGGAGAAAATGGAAAACTCCACCTTAGAACTAAAAAAAAACTATTTTTTCATTCTCTCTTGTTTCTGAGTTATTTTAACATCTCAAAAATCACTCTGAGTGCTGCTTATAGAATTTTAATGGGTTTTCTGCAAAATGGTTGTCAATGGGGCTTGACATATCAATGTGATCTTATTTTTCTTCAAGCTTCTCTCTTTCCCATAATCCATTTCAAGTCTGCTTTATATGAGTCATGCTAGACATAAGGAAGTAGTGGTGTATTCCCATTCCATTAACATATAATGGGATTATTGTCAGTCACTATTAACTTATATATTGTCTGTAACAAGACTGCTTCTTTATTTCATGAATGGCCCTCATTTGTGTGTGTCTCAGGGCTTGTTTTATAGTATACTAAGGAATTATACAGCTGCAACCAAAACAGTTACTAAATTGCAGGGCTTTGTTCAAAGTATCTTTTTGTAGTCCAAGATGAATTGACAGCCTCTCCCCCTATACTTTGGTAAATGTGCTGATTCTTTATAAGAATTACAAGAAAAAATATTTTCTGACTTTTCTATAAATGTCACAGACATCTTTGATCCTACATTCAAGCCATCTTAAAATATAAAGTAGTATAAATAAATGTTTAAAATACCAATGACTAATCTAATTGCTCTGTTTTGGTATGAAAGGCATGACAACATTGGAAGCAGCTGTGAATCAGTGTAAGTTCTCTTCCTCTTTGCAATAAAGACAGTAGAAACAGTTTCACACCTCTGTGTCTTATTTACAGCAGCCTGAGCTCCTGACTACAAATTTATCTGTGTCTGTGGTATGTCATGGAGGTGTAGACAAATTCATCTGCAACTTATGTGAGAAGTTAAGCTTTAAAAAAGTGGGTGGTCTTTCCCTTCCTTTGATACCAAAGTGGGGAAATTACAGTTTTATAACGTACAAGCAGGTTTCAGGTACCTACACAGTTCTGGAATCATACTGTAGGGAGAAAAGCAACCTAAGAGTTGAGTTAAACTATAGGAGACGGTAGATTTTTCCTTTAATAACTCCAAGTTTGCAGTCATCTGCAAACTTGGTCAACAACAGGCCCTTGATCTCAGGCTTGACATCAGAGAAGTGGTCCTATGACAAATCCTGGGGGGGTGGGGTGGGAGGGGCACCACTGGTACTGTCCTTTTCAAAGAGAGCATGCTTCCCACAGTAATTGATTAGGTTCTGTCAGTTAACCAGTTTACTATCCAGTGGGTAACACATGAGTTTATATTTAAATTAATTAGCTTGTTGATAATGCTGTAATGTGGAATTATTGACAATGCCAGAATGTGGGACAATATCAAAGGCCTTAGCCAGGTTGAGATAAGCAGTGTGGATTGCTTTACATGTGTCTAAAGCATCAGTGAGTTATTCAAAGAAACCCACCAGGTTCAGGAGGCAGGAACTACCTTTAACAAACTTAAACTGGCTTGGTTCAAGGACTTGCAAACTGCCTATGCCCTTGTTAATAAGTTCCATAATGATTTGTTTCACTGTTTTACAGGCAAAGCTTTGTGAGGCTAATAAGTCTATAGTTTCCTGGATCAGCACTGCATCTCCCCTAATGAAGTAGGTTGACTAATGCAGCTCTCTATTCCTCTGGCACAAATCCAGTGGAGAGACTTAGGGTGTCTACCAGACATTATCTGGTGCTGATGAGAAAGCACCCTGGAACATTGTCAGGACCATTGGAGCTAGTGTTTTATTACCTTAGAAAGAGTATTTGGGACTTGCTTAGAGGTGATTAGAGGGGTGAGATGGTGTGATAATAAGATGGGGAAGTTACAGGAAGTTAGGGGAATAAAGTTAGAGCTGATTTTGTCCAGTAATACATTTGCTACATCCCCAGTAGATGAGTAAGTCACAGCATTCTAAACCTAACAGAACTTAGCAAGACTTACTGATTCATAACTGTCCCAGTGCACTCTCAATGTCTTCTTAGTTTAATGTACTTTCGACTGGATTGCTCAGGGGAAAATAGGTTTAAATATTTCATGTCTAACATAGGAAATGGCACTGCAATTCTGCTTTGGAAATCTATTGTCACAACAATTTATGATGAGGATGGCAGAAAAAGTTATTCTAAAACTTCTCTGATGCAAAAGAAAATTATTATGTGCTTTATTCAAGGAAGCAGTGCACCTCTTGTTAAAGTATTGTATCATGTGCTATATTTAAGGAGGCAGTACACCTGTGGTTAAAGTATTGTATTATGTTATGTATTTTAAGGAAGCAGTACACCTGTAGTTAAAGTATTGTATTATTTGCTGTATTTAAGAAAGTAGTACACCTGTGGTTAAAGTATTATATCACGCACTGTATTTAAGGGGGCAGTACACCTGTGGTTAAAGTATTGTATCATGTGCTGTATTTAAGGAAACAGTGCACCTGTGGTTAAAGTATTGTATTATGTGCTGTATTTAAGGAAGCAGTGCACCTGTGGTTAAAATATTATATCATGTGCGGTATTTAAGGAAGCAGTACACATGTGATTAAAGTATTGTATCATGTGCTGTATTTAAGGAAGCAGTACACCTGTGTTTAAAGTATTGTATCATGTGCTGTATTTAAGGAAGCAGTACACCTGTGGTTAAAGTATTATATCATGTGCTGTATTTAAGGAAGCAGTACACATGTGGTTAAACTATTGTATTATGTGCTGTATTTAAGGAAGCAGTACACCTTTGGTTAAAGTATTATATCATGTGCTGTATTTAAGGAAGCAGTACACCTGTGGTTAAAGTATTGTATAATGTGCTGTATTTAGGGATCAGTACACCTGTGGTTAAAGTATTGTATCATGTGCTGTATTTACATATCAGTACATATGTGGTTAAAGTATTATATAATGTGCTGTATTTAAGGAAGCAGTACACCTTTGGTGAAAGTATTGTATCATGTGCTGTATTTAAGGAAGCAGTACACATGTGGTTAAAGTATTGTATCATGTGCAGTATTTAAGGAAGCAGTACACCTGTGGTTAAAGTACTATATCATGTGCTGTATTTAAGGATCAGTACACCTATGTTTAAAGTATTGTATCATGTACTGTATTTAAGGAAGCAGTACACTTGTGGTTAAAGTATTGTATCATGTGATGTATTTAAGGAAGCAGTACACCTGTGGTTAAAGTATTGGCTACAGATCTGAATATTTTGATTTTGCCTACAGACTGTTTAAGCTTTGGCAAGTAATTTAATTTCTTTGTACTCGTGTTTCTTCCGTGAATAAGGATTACTGTGGTAAGCTTGTTGAGAGAAAACTAATCAGACAAAAAAGAAAAGAAAATAGTTAACCTGACCGAAAGCAATGTGGAATGTAGTGAAACCTCAAGTTTGTCATTTTGCCAGAGTGTGATCGATGCAGCTTTACAATTACAAAAGCAATTCAATAAAAGCAAACGTCTTGACAGGAGACGGCTTTCAGTGGTTCAAGTCTATTACTTAAGATGCTTCCTAAATCCCTCATTCTACTTTAAAACAATTATAGCCAAAACTGTGAGGAAAGCCATGTAAAAACTTGATCTAAAACCTTGTTTCTGAGAAAAATTGTCTTAATAATAACCTTTCAACAACTGCCTCAATGTTCTTTGTAATACGTAAATGAAACAAAAATAAACCCTTACATCAAAGCTCTAGATATCTCAACAATAAAACAAATAAAAAGCTACAAATATCTCAGACTTGTTGACTTTAGCACTCAGACTACACAAATAACATATCACAACTTAAACCAATTATCAATAAAAATCTTCTTACTAGGTCTCAAACCACTTTACACCCTCAAGCAAGATGTGTCATTGTAAAAATGTGTTTATACCATGAATAGGATATGCCCTCCCATTCATAACTTTCAAATCTTCCCACAACACACACGGAATCCAAACCTCACTCAATAATACATACAGATATATTGACCCAGACCTCAACATGACTATACAACTCTGTCCAAGACTAAATGTCTTACCATTATAGCCAGAACAATATTAGTTCACTCTATATACAGGGCATTGTCAGACCCCACTCTGATGGACCTCCTGCATATCCACAAAACAAACAGTACCAGAATTACCCGTTCTAAAGATTTAAACCTTGCTTGTGATATAAATAGGACCTGCTGGAGAGATAGGTATGTATCCCAGAGACTACCCCGTCTATGGAACAGGTTCCCCATCCATGTGAAGCAGAGTTCCTCCCTAATCCAATTCAAATGCAGCTTGGACAATTGGATGGGAAACTGGAAATTCATCCCTGGTTTGGCACTTATGTCTCTGATGCAAACAGGTAACCTGTAAATGGTTCATCTCCAAGGCCCATGCTTACACTTATCAAGGGTATCAGAACTTGTCAGAGATTTGGAATGCATGGCTAGGCTTACAAAGGAATCACAAAACTGGCTAGCACCAAGTAGTGAAACCCAAAAAGCTTTTATTGTGGCAACTCCAAAGGCTATAGCAAACTATAGCAAAACAGTCAGACCAGTTTCGGCATCCATATGCCTTCCTCAGTGGACATAACTAACAAAAATCTGTCCTCATTTAAATATATATCGCATTTCCAATTAATAATTGATTATAATTGCTCATTAAGACCAGGTCTAAACAATCTCCCAAGTCTAATGATCCAATTACATTCTTTAGTATTTAAAACAGAGTGCCAACCCATTCTGCCCTGTCTATTTCCTTTTATTATATCAGTAATAGTAAAAGTGAACTGTGTTGTAGTGTGTTGCAAAGTGTGTTTATATAATGAGCTAGAAGCTCTTTTATTTCGAATATCACTTAAATGTTCAGAAATCCTAACCCACAGGGACCTAGATGTTTGGACAACATAAAATGCTGAGCAGGAACAACTGGCTAAATAAATAAGCCAATCCGTGCTACAGTTGCCAAACAATAGGATATCATGAACTTTTGATGTATTTGCACTAGTAAAACTTTTGGATTTAAGGACATATTGACAAGCAGAACAATGACCACAGGGGAAACAACCCTTAAGTAAATCTCTGAATAGGGTAGTCTGTGACTGAATCATCTCCCTACTATGTTTATAATGACTGAAACGTGACCCCAAAGTGGGGCCCCGTCGAAAATAAAACAAACACCTAGGTCCCAAAATTTCAGAGATTCTATCATCTGACTTTAAAATACCCCAATAACGATCAACAATGTTCCGAAGGATATTGGTATTCCGCCCATAGGTAGTGACAAGCTGGCCATTTAAGCAGCATTTAATACATTGCTTTTCATTTTAATCCTTAGACCTTACTAAGCTCTCTCAAGAATATTGCTGCATGGTTCTACCTTACTCAGAACTGTTTACACAAAATACCAGTAGATAATTAAAAATGACCACTGACTCAGAATTTTATAAATAGAATTTTGAAATCCAGTTGAACTAGCATTGTGATCTAACATGTCCCTTTATTATGAGTATTTGTAAACCATGCTAAAGGACAGACTCATGTAAAAACTGGAAAAAAAATCATGTTTTGGATCATACCTTGATATTTTCTGCAATATTAATACTTCTGCATCACTCTTTTGGGTTAAAATTATTTTTAACTTGGTTCTGATAGTATCTACCATGCTGCATGATTGCATTTGACATTTAAGGTATTTGTTTCCCTCAGGTAATTTAATGGGGACATACAGTACACTGTGGTGATAAAATTATTTTTTTTCTCTCTCAGTTCCCTAATGACCATTTAGCCCACACTCTACTGATCCAGTTGACCCATTCTTTCCCCAGGAGGCAAGAGCCATACATATCATTCATTTCTTTCAGAAGTCTTCACCCCCTCCCCCACCCTGAACAAGTGGTCCCTTATAACCTCTGGTCTTCATCAGAGATTATCACATAGAAATGATAACCTGGACATGCACACATCTCTCTTCTCCCAGAGAGAAGTGAACAGACTTTGCCTCACTATTCCTCGTCCTCTTTTGACTAGTTAATAGTCTAGGCTGGGCAGTCTCTACAGCTGCTACTGCTTAAATCCCCTGTGTCAACAGAACTGGCTAAATGTTGATGAAAGCATGTATTATAATCCTATCTTTCTAGTGACATGGAATGAGAACACTGTGATTTCCTGTTTTTTTGACTGCCTATGTCAAGAGTGTCAGTTTATTTGTTCACTGATACTCTTTAATTCTTGTTAGTGTTCATCTTTTACAAAGAATTCAAAGCTACATTTTAAGGTTAGTTATAAAAGAGTAGGTCACTTAGTGTTTTCATTCTGGCTCAGCCATATTTTTAACTGGGGAGTGAACCTGATTTTATGTGACTGATAAAGCACTCTTAAAAGGACTGACTTTGTACTGAATACCTATGTTTATGGCTTTCTCACACTCACAACAGTGTTAGCATCTTCAATTAAAAATACCTATGCAGCCTTAAGACAAAAACTACTGCTGCGACCAGCTTCTCTGAATATCTCAAATTTGCTGCAGATAGCCTTGCATATCCTGTCTAAATTTTAATAAACTTCTCTATTCAAGAAAAATATGTCCCCCACCTTATGGAAAAAATTCTACATAATACTCCTCCATAATGGCGGCTCATCAACTGAGCTCAGAAGCTATATACTAATTGCCATTCTCTCACCCTCATCCCAAAATCTTGGAGAAATGTATTCACCCTCATAGCACTACATATATTACTTCTCATAACTTCCTCTCTCCCTCACAACATGGTTTCAGACACAATCACAGTACAACCACTGCCCCTCTAAGGTTCACAGATATAACAAATCACAATAGAAATGTAGATCTTCTAACCTCAGCTCTATTTCTGGATCTATCCAAGACATTCAACAATGTGCTATTACCCTTCTCACTTAACTGGCTTCTTAGTTACCTCACTTACCATTAAGCAATGAAAAGGTAAGATGATAGCTACTCTTTCCTTCCAGTAACCATCATAGTCCCATAGGGTTCCATCCTAGGACTACTACTGTTTAACTTGTTTATCAATGACCTGATTATACACAGTACAATATGCCAATAACTCCACTCAGACATGCACTGCTAGGATACTACTTATGCTCCAAACACTCACCCAGAAATCCTTTGCTACCATAGAAGCTTGGCTTGACAACTCACAACTCCTACTAATAATCACTGCCAATTCTCCCTCCTCCTAAAAAAAACTACCTTCAACATGCTGTCATCCAACAAGACCAATACAGAACTTGTATCCCGCACTAAACTACTAGGTGTGATTGTAGATGATCACCTTTAACAAGCCATAAAGATGACACACCAAAAGCTAGGCTGCCTTTATAGACTAAAACACTACCTTACTGACTGTTAGACCACACATAGCCACTTCTTATCTACTCCACACCCTGTTTTATGTATCTCCTCCCCTAACCAACCTCAACTCCTCTCTATCAGCAAAACCAGAACAATGCTACAGTAAAGTAGCAAAATTTGCAACCAACCAACAATATGAATCACTTCATTTCCTCTCTCTAAAACAACTAAACTGTCTCAAACTACATAATTCTCTATCGCATTCACAGTTAATTACAACCTTCACACTACTGCACATCCCTGAAACATTCCCATCTCTTCGCTCCATCATTCACCCTTACAATACTAAGAGACCTCTAGTCACCACTGACAAATCATTAGTCACCATAACTAAATCTAACAAAAATCCAGGATACTCTCTGTATTCATGCTAGATTGCTAATAGATGGAATACTGTCCCACTCCTCTTAAGAACAGTCTGCAACCTGAAAACCTTGAAATACCAACTGAAGCAACATCTGATAGATAAATGGCTCTGCACCTGCTCCACCCCTGCTTAAACTGGTACTAATATAGCTATATGAATTCATGCCACAACTCTCAGCTGCACATATTTAATGTACTTACCATAACTATGATCTCATCTCTTTTATATGCCTTGCACCTCCTCCCCTCCTTCTGTTCTTTGGCTGCTCTAACTCTTTATCTTATTTTCCTAAGTCCTATATTTGGAACAAGCCTTTATAGTAACAAATGTTCTTACATAAAACCTTACAATCTATGCATGCTGATCATATTGCACTGCATATACATCCCTGTATTTAAAAAAATATATTCATATACAACTCAAGTAACTGTTATTTTTAATTAAAACTGCCATTAGCTTTTTCTGGCATGGCTTTCCTGATGTAAAATCATTCTTCCTTGGGATAGGTGCCCTGTTGGTTTCAAGGTATGCTAAATATCTCTCCTTCCATTGCAGTTTACTGATTTTACCTGTCAATGAGGTCATATTGAATGGCTGATCATTTTCAGTCACATTCTAGGTTCCACTTTTGTGAACAGCAGTAACATAATACCTTATCCAGTATTCAATAAACTTGTTATTTGTTGAAATATTCCACACAGCACCATCCCCACCCCCAGCTGTCTAAAAATTCTAAGGTGAATATTGCCAGATACGACTGACCCATCTATCATTAACTTTTAAAGTTGTTCTACGACCATCTTCCCTGTGGCAGAACTGGAAGCAACCTTGTTTTCCTGGCCACTTTTGACTGTATGTGACAAGCCTTCTTTCTTCTCCTAGGCAAAGGGAAAGAGATGCATTTGCTTAGTACCCTTGCTCTTTCCACATCCATTTTGCCCAAACACCATGAATGCTCTTAAATTTCACTATCCCTCTTTTTGTCTTCTTTTGCTTCATTGTGTGACTATACAGGCATTTTTTACAATGTGAAAAATAATGGCTAAACTTCTATATATAATAGAGCAGTAAAGCCTTGAGTAGTTTCGAGATCAGGAGTAAATTCTTAGAGATTACAATTAGAACATAAGCTTAGCTGCTTTGTTTTATATTCCTTCAGATGTCCGGGAAAATATTGGGCAGGATTCACGATGGCTTGCACGGAGTCTAAGAGTTGTGTAAGACTCCATGCAGCCATAGCGATCCAGGAACAGCCGGAAATACCGTGTAAGAGACCAGCTAAAACGTCTCTTACACGGGCAGGGCGTGGATATGCTAATTACCTGACTTGCAGCCGAAAGGCATGCAAATGAGGTAGATTAGCGATCCACGAAGCTGAAACTAGCCCGTGTAAGAGTCGTGTTAGGTGTAGAAATGTACTCAGTTGACAACTGAGTACGTTTCTGCAAATAACACAATGGAGCCATGTCAGCTCCAAATAAAGTGTGCATATGTGTCAGGCAGCATGCCGATGGGCAAATATGTAGCCATTGGCAAGGTAACCCGATACAAACATGAAAAATAAAGATTTTTTTCGGCGATCGGCGAGGTTTAAACGCAGCGCAGCCCCGCGCAAACGGGCTGCGCTATATAAAACATAAAAATAAAGGTTTTAAACCCACAAATGTGGGTTTTATGCAATGCATGGATTTACAATGCAGGGACTAGCAGACCAAAAACAACATGGCCACCGTTTAGTGGTTGCTAAGAGGGGAAGCTGAGTGTAAGACACGTAACTAAACATTAGTAGGCAATCCTATGTAAATTAGTGGTAGGATAATGAATCTCACTGTCACATAGCAAATGAGCACAGTCTATGTAGTGTAAGAGTTAGATAAGGGGGAGTAACAGAGTAGGAGATAGGTGACATCACAGGGGGGAATGTTAGAAAGAAATCAAGCTCATTGGAGCAAAGTGGTATGTGAAAGATGTCAGTCACACAGCATAGAAAGAGGAGTGTCAACAGATAAGCATGGGAAAGTCAAGAAATGGAAGGTGTACACTGTGGCTAACACCAAAGTTTCTTGCTGTGCGTGCATGCGCGCGTGTGTGCGCTGGGAGGCACGAGTAAGACAGAGTGCGCACGTGTAAGGCAGAGTAAGCAAGTAGGAGCCTGTTTAAAGATCTGTAAACCTGTTTGCGCTGGTGTGCGCGTGTTTTAACCCGAATAAGCAGAGTCTAGTCCGTGTAAGCATGTGTGTGTGCGTGGTAGCCACTGTGAGCGTGTTTTCACTGGTATGCGCTCTGCTCCTCCCTGAGGAAACAGAGAGGAAAAAGGAAGCAGAAGAAATACTAGGAAGCTAGCAGGGAATACTGGTAGAGCTAGCAGGTGAAAACAATTAGAAGCAGGCAATTACACAGGCAGAATACTAGCCCAGCCCAGCACTTAAAACACTGCAAACAGCATTGCAGTATGTTTCTCTCAAGAGACACTGCAAGACAGGAGTAAGCTATTAGAAGTGAAAACTGAAAAAGCTGCACTCAGACCAAACATGCTAGGGGCTGCCATAACTGTTATAAGGAGACATAGGAGACTTGCTGAGGGTGGTGACAATGCAAATGCTGCCAGACAATCCACAGTGAGGAGACGGAGAAGAGTGTACAGGCCCAGGGTCACCTACCAGGGGTTACATGAGCTGGAGATAGTGGAGCGCTATAAAGTGGACAGAGACCTCCTGCAGAAAATTGTTGAGCTGTGCAGGCCACGCCTCACACATAGAACCAACAGAGGGGAACCCATCTCAGTGGAAACCAAGGTATGTGTTGGCCTAAGAATACTAGCAACAGGTACCATCCAGAGACTAACTGGTAATATGATGGGGATCTCACAGGCATCTGCATCCAGGGTACTGCACCAGTTCCTGGATGCCATGTCAGCACATGTCGGAGATCATGTATATTTTCCCAATTCCCATGAGGCATTGGCCAGCAATATGTGACTCTTCCAGCAAATAGCGGAATACCCTGAGGTAGTGGGTGCAATAGACTGCACGCATATATGCATCAAGGCACCAGCTGGTGAGCGGGGTAGGGCATACATCAACCGCAAGGGCTTCCCCTCCATCAACTGCCTGGTCGTGTGTGATGCCCAGGGCATAATAATGAATGTGTGTGCTGGCTGCCCTGGAAGCTACCATGATTCCCATATCTGGCATCTGACGCAGCTGTACCAGACATTTGCCAATGGGGACATCCCACATGGTCACTTAGTTGGGGATGCTGGATATGCATTGGAGCAGTGGCTGATGACACCCATCAGAAATGCACACACACCTGAACAAGAATGCCATAATGAGGCACACGCACAAACACGAAATGTAATAGAGCATGTGTTTGGGCTGCTCAAGTCATGGTTCCGGTGCCTGGACACATCTGGTGGCGCCTTGCAGTACTCACCAACTACATGTACCCAAATTGTCATGATATGTGCTAGGCTACATAATATGATTCTGCAAAAACAGCTGCAGCAGGACCAGCATAGGGCCTGGACAAATGTCCCCCCACCATTGCCAAGGCCATCACAGGCAGAGCATGACTTTGAGGAGGAACAACCTGAGCCTGCCCCAGTAGGCAGAAGGAGGTGTGCCCAGTATGCCCTGGCCTTGGCAAAGAGGCAACGCATAGCACATACACTGGCTCAGTAGGAACCCTGGGAATGATACCCCTCTCTGACTCACTCATATAGTAAAAGGGACATCTAACATGACACAACCTGCTTTCAAACATGTACAGGGAGTGTAGTATGTGCATCCGACATAGGCAGCCCTGCAGCACCACCTGAGGAATGATTGCCATGTGTTAAGCAATGTAACACCATCTAGTATATGCAAACATGATGACCCTGCCTAACATCTCACCCTCACCAAGCATGATGCCACACTATGAAGACAACAAGATCAAGTACAATAATTGGCTGAAGTATTGCTGTTAGCAAAGGGGAGCAAATGGCTGACAGCCTGGGATGACATGCCGAGCAAGACATGATGCTCCACCTGCTAGGGATGGCATGCACCCAGCACACCTGGCTGTGTGGATACTGGCAAAGGCTGTTGTCACCCCCACTGTGCCTTTAATAGGTAAGGCTGGAAACACAAACCCACCACCATAGGTAGCACAAGGGATAACAACCTGGACGTAATGCTACCCAATGCCAGAAGTCTAAACTGCAAGATGCATGCAGACCAAACCCACCTCAGCATGGAGAATGGTAATATCTGTTCTGTAACAGAAACCTGGGTCAAGGCCCAGAAGAGCACCCTAATACTACCAGGTTATGCCTTATACCATGCTCTACAGCCCCAAAACATGGAACAAACTACAATAGGAGTGTGGCTATCAATTATTGTCAAGCATAACCACACCCCCAGGTTAGTACCACAGCAAGAAGCAGCATGGACTATCCATGGGCAAGTAACAGTGGCTCAAACTGCATCCCTGTTTGCAGCCTGCTACAGACCACCCTCCCAAATCCCGGAACCCCAGCCAGCCTTCCTGAAGACACTGCAGAGTATGAATGTCTCACCAAATATCAAACAAGGCACACTCAAAGTATGACATATGTGGTAATCCATTATGTACGGAAGAAGTAATCAGGGACCTAGGGACACAAGTGGACAGTAACCCGTCATGTGACACATTGCCAAGGTGGCCAGGAAGACCTGCTATATTGCCCACCTTAATATGAAAGGATGCACATGTAGATCAAGAGAGGTCACTGTGCCCCCATACTCTTCCCTTATCAGGCCCATACTTGAGAACAATGTCCCAGTTTGGATGTACCTTACCTGACACCTGCAGCAGTTAGAAAGACCCCAAACATACCTCACCAAGAGGATAAAGGGTCCAAACATTTGTCATCTGCTGCCTGGCTGAAGAAACCACAGCCCAATTCACATGCATACTGCCCAGTCAGAGGCGATGTATGCCTGATGTACAAGGCCATGTCCAATCCAGAATGAATGGACATACTCCACTGCAGAAACTCCAAATCCAGCAGAGACACCACAGTGAGATATCTGAACCTCCACACATAGATAAATAGGATGTGCTGGAGGGACAGATTCATAACCCAGAGGCTCCTTACAATCTGGAACAGAATCCCAGTCCATGACAGGCTGAGCTCCACACTCATACTCATCAAGAGAAATCCGGTCAAGTGTATGGGAGATAGTAGGTGTACACTGGGGGCCATCCCTGTGTCACATCTAGTAAAATAAACCCTAAATGGGCATAATATGCACATTGCAAGGGGTGTTGAAAGCCACACACAATCTGTCTATGCTCAAACATGGCCAGGGCAGATAGCCTAGTATGAACCTATGACGATACAAATTGTGCAGGACACAAAGGATAATCACACAGCTGTCCTAACGGATGGTAGGAACCATGGTGATAATCCACAGATATGCTCTGCAGTACTCAAATATCACAAACAATACACCAAAACCACACACATTGCCAACATCCAACCTAACAGATTCTTTGCAAACTCCCCACCAGCACCAAACTGCCAAATATCTATCCCAGCAGAGTGCTGGCCCCTGACATTGCAGATGCTGAGGTAACAGCCAGCATCTACAAAGCAAACCACACAGCAGCAATGGTACCAGATGGTGTCCTGGGTTGTGTCCAACAAGTACTGTAAGAAGAATGGAACACCAAATAGCACTACTGCTCACTCTCATTCTTACCACAGGATATGTACCCAAAGAGCAGTGTACAGCAACAGTGGTCCCTCACCACAAAGGTGGTGCCTGAATGGATACTGCAAACTATCACCCCTCAACCCTGACTATCTTGGTCGGCAAAGTAATGGAGAGGATGATCATGGAGCCCAGGAATAACGAGATTGGGTACCTACAGACATTGGACCCTACCCAGTGTGGCTTTCATAGGGCAGACATGTCTGACTCATGTGAAACATGCACCAAGGCCATTGATGAGGGGAATGTGGTTCACACAGCCTATCTGGACCTTGCTAAACCCTTCCATACAATACCCCAGTTGTTCAGTACAGATAAGCTCACCAGCCTAACTATAAACCCCTATCCAAGTAGATGGGTTGCAAACCAGCTCAAGGACAGAACTGACCTTGTCAGAAATGCTGCAGCCATGTCAGACTACAAACCAGGTACAACTGGCATCCCACAAGGCACAGTCCTCTTGTATGCTATATATGTCACATAGGTACAGGCCAACATGGAAGGACTCTGTCTGAACAGGTTCACAGATGACTACAAACTGCCCACCATATCGGACCCTCCAGCTGACACAAGCATCCTACAACAGGCACACATAGAAACAGACAAGTGGTGCCACAGGCCATGTCAACAAGCTAAATGCAGAATAGTGTATAGTCATCCCCTGTGGAACCACAGTACGTGGCCACAAATTACCACATAGGTGTTAACCCATTAAGTACATCAGGAGCAATAAGAGACCTGGGGACACAAGGTGATATATATCCTGCATGTGACAACCATGTGCCTGTAGTGGTTACAGAAACATACCATATACCCACCTAATCATGAAGGTAAGCACAGCTAGGTCAGGGTAGGTCATTGTGCCTCTCCAGTCATCCATCAGCAGCTTCACAATTACGTACAATGGCCCTTGTGGGATGTACCTTAGCAGACACCTGCATCAACTGGAAAGACCCCACAAATACCCCACCAGGAGGATCTCAAAGCTGTAACAGATACCATGTGTTGCCTGATTAAACAAGCAGCTCCACACAGTGCCATACCGCCTGGCTGGAGGTGATCTGTGCCTGATGTATAAAGCCATGACCAGCTGGAATAAATGACATTTGGCACCATGTAAAATCTGAATGCTGGTGACATATGCACATGACAGGCCTGAACCCCAGCACAGACATAAACAGGACATGCTGTACCGATTGGTCCATAACCCAGAAGCTCACTCCACTCATGACTAAACTCCCAGTACAGGTTATCCAGGGAGTCCCTCATTGACTGTCATCCAGAGGAATCATGATGACTGGATGGGAGATGGTAGGTGTACCCTGGATATCACCTGTATGTCACGGGGTAGACAGAGGCACAGCACACTAACCCTGACATATGTCATGGCAAACACCAGTAAATATGTGTGTTGAAGGACAAACACTCTCTGACTAGCATTACAAATGGCCTATGGCACATGGCCATTGTTTGTCACTGTCCACACAAGTTGTGGAATACATTAACAATGTCAGACAATCTTGTTCTATGTTGTCCATATCTGAACATAAAGCAACATGGTCATATCTGCACAACTGGCCCTCAACCAGTCTGGTGTGCTCACTATAAATATTACAAGCAGTGATAAGACTGAAACCGATGATACTGTCCACCACAGTGAAAGTACTGAACCAGTACACTATACGACAATACACTGTTTGGTCAGTATGAAAGGATGTTGACAACTGTATGCAAACTATCAAATGACAACCCTACAGGCACAGCATAATGCCTGTTAGGTTCAGACACAAAGCAGTTGGGCAGTAAGAACACAACCTGATGTCCAACACTCAACTGTACATGTGAAATATAGATGAAGTCCACACACAAACACAAATGTGGTGGATCACAGATCTCAATATATGGAAAGTTCACACTGGGCCTGCTCGCACACTTAGATAAATGAGACGTGTCAGTCAAGAAGCCATATAAACTGTGAACTGGGCATGCTCACACACTTAGGCCATGTCACAGTTCAGCAGTTGCACACACCACACACGTATCTGGCATTTGTATGTGTTAACACTGGAACCTCCCACAATACAGAAATCTGCCCAGTGCACACAGTGAAATTACTACAGAGACATAAGTAAAGTACTGGATCCCACTCATATGCAAACATCTGCCACAGTACACAAGTTGTTCATAGAGATAGGGAAAGCTATGGCAATAAAGACCCACAAACAGTATATGAGCAACAGATACTTGCATCTAACAGGTAAACATATGGCCGTAGAGTGCAATACTAGGCTGTTGTCCCTAGGGAATACAGAAGGCTATCCACAGTGTATTTGGCATCTGCCTCCACAGTACAGTAGGCCACTGTGCCTCTGCAATGTTAATGCATATATATGCTCTCCCCCTTACTGATGGATAGTAACAGATGTACATACCTCTTCATAAATAATGATGTCAGCACACTATACATATGTCAAGAGCACAAATGATACCCAGTAATTTGAATAGCATGCTCAGCTACTGCGTTTCCCACAAGTGTCATAACATAGTTAGGTAGGGGTTTGAATCCTGCAAGTGTTCATTGTGTGTATGTGTGACTGTGGGGTGGGGGAAAGTAGTCTGTGTGCAATTCTATGTGTAAGAGAGATGTCCCTTTTGGCAACCAGTACAACACACCACATGCTGCATATTCCACTGTCTAAACACTGATGATGTCAGCACCCTATAAGTACAGCAGGAGAAAGCAAGCCTCCCAGTAATGCAAATAGCGTGCTCTGCTACTGCGTCTCTCACAAGTGTCATAACACAGTTAGGTAGGGGGTTGTATCCTACAAATGCCATGTGTGTTTTTGTCACACAGTTTGTCCATGTGTGTGGGGTGTTGTTCCCAATATTGCACGACATAGATTATATCAGTAATGTCAATGCACACATGATGTATGTGTGTGCCACATACACATATGTACCTGTGACCTTCAATAGTTCCCATGTCTGAAGCCTGCCTCATGTGAATACATGGAATTTGCATTAGACAACTTTATGACTGTGGTGTTCTGTGCAGGGGCTGCATGTGGTATGTGAATATACAGTGTGAGTTGTATATGGTGTCATCCTACCAGCGAGGGATACACGTCTGGTCTGGAGCATATAGTCCACATGTTGTTGATGAACAGGTGCAGCATGTTTTCACCTCTTGTGGGAGTGGTAACAAGTTGTTCCATAGCAATTCAGTGAATAAATGCTAGGAACCTTTCAGCTAGGGTCTTGGAGCTAGAGTAATGCTCACACTCTATGTTTGGGTAGTTGCAGTCCACCCATATAATGGTGTTTGTAGAGACCGTCATATTCCCAGTGTTATCAGGAAGGCCAAGTGGGTTTCCTGGGTATGGGAGGGTGGTGTGTACCAGGCTATGAACCTGAAGGCAGTCTAACCCACTGTTAGTTGCACATGGATAGGCTCTGATGCTTTGTGCTGTGCCACCAACCTGGAGGTGTGTGTATCTGTGGTGCCTTTGGATACTTCCCCCCTGTTCTGGTTTGGTGCATGTTTAGGGGACGACAAGCATGGTATGAGGTATGACCTGACAGTGATGGGGGGCACCTGGGAGCCTTATACCAGGATTCTGTTACTGCACAGATATTGCTGTTCTCCATGCTAAGGACAGTTTCCACTGCATGCATCTTGAGGTTTACACTGCTGGCATTGAGTAGCATTACTATTAGTGTCCTATCCCGTGTGATACCTGTGTAGGTGGCTATGTAATTTGAGCCTTGCATAAAAAGGCACTATGTGTGTAGCAAGAGCCTTTGCCAATATACAACGGCCCATGGGTGACAGGTGCAAGCTGTCCCTAGCAAAGCAACGTGGCTTGTCTAGCATGTAATCCCACGCTGACAGGCATTGGATCCCCTTTGAATGTCACCGAAACATAAGCCAATTGTAGAAATTGATCATCCTGTCTACATATTGTGGCAGCATTCTTGGTGAGGGTAAGATGCTACTCAAGGTCAGGGTCATACCAGCCTGTGACACATGGTCAGAGAGCCCCTCTATGTCCCCTATCATGTAGTCCAGGGAGGTACGTCACAGGTCATTCACACTGGCATGGACAATGACTGAGTCATATTTGTACATGCCTTGGAGTGACCTGTATGCTTGTGTTATGTGGTGGATCATAGTGCCCGATGGGCATCTCACCATGACCTTCTCCTTGTTCAGTCTGGTGAGCAGGACCTCAGTGTACCTGACGATAGAGGTACCTATTACAACTGTAGCAGGTGTGTTGTTAAGCCGTACAGGCTGTGACTGTTCGGCACACAGGCTTTGTGAGCTATGTGTTGCACGTGCTCTGTTCTGGCGTAACGTTTGCTTGTGTGTCTGCTTTGCAGGTGTCTGTTCCTCAGGCAGGATGCTGTTCTGAGACTCCAAGAATGTTCCTGTGTGTATATGTGTTTGGATTGCTGTCGTGGCAGGTCTATGTGAGACTGGTATTGTATTCACTGTAGTATCCCACTCCACCTGACAGGGTATGCCAGTACTGAGTTAAGAGAGCTTAGCCCCCAGTTTGGCTATGTGGTTGCATCTCTCACATGTGTTGTAAGTTTATGGGAAGGGGAGAGGGTTGTCTGTGTACATGAGGCAGCTGTAACATTGCCACATGACTCACAGATTCACCAACTGGACCAGAGAGGAGATTGACAAGTGACCTTTGCACATGCTACCATAGTATTGTGAATCCCATAATAATTAACAACACATAGGGCCAATGGGGAACAAGGTACTCAAGGTGAGTATGTGAGGGTGTGGTGCTCCTGATTTGTTAGTACTGTCATATATAAATGCTTTTGTGAGAAAATGGCAGGTAAGTCATATGCAATGTGTTACAGGCAACTTACATGCAAACAGGACAAACAGTGACGTTCTGTCAAGTGAGACATGGACATCAGTACAGTAAGCAATACAGATGTCACTAGGGATCCACAGAGGCAATGTAAATCTGCATTGCAGGTGGAATCAGTGTTTCAGGGAAATAACAAGCAAACATGCATACAAACAAAGCTACAGTCAGCAGGCCTGGATCTAGACTATGCCACAACAAACAAGGTGTACGACTTTCAGTAGGTAACAGTGCAGATATGCAGGCACTATAAGCCTGTACCCAGACATTCACAGGTCAGACGGGCAGGGTCCAGCCTCACCTCCCACAGGTGTACAGACCATTTACCTTCGTAATGTAGAATAACTGGCCTGAAACCTAAGTGCTCATACTTGAACTAATACACATTTCGAATAACAGACACTGAGCCCTCACTCAGCAGTTCCAAACTTAGTAGGATGTATGCTACCTGTCCTGGCACCACAGTATCCTTGACATGTATGGAGACTCTCCCTCCTGTCATAGTTAGTTCTGTGTTTTGGGGCTGTCATGCATGGTATGAGGTGTGACCTTGTAGTGCAAGGGTGCTCTTGTGAGTCTTGAACCTGTTGTGTATTACTGCACAGATATCAACATCCTCAAACATCCTCATTGCAAAGTTGAGTGTGGACAGCATGCAACTTGCAGTTGACATGTCCATTATTGAGTATCAATACTTACATTTTCTTATCCCCTGTGCTACCTATGTAGGTGGCCTTCTGTTGACAGCCTCACCACCAGTATGCAAAGATGTGCAGACATTACACTATGGTAATTACTATGGGTGTACAAAACAATACAATGACATTCATACTGTAACTGCATCAGGCATGCTGGGATATACCCACAATGATATCATTACACTGTACTGTTGACAACATGATACTATTACTACACTTCTATGTAGTCACCCTGTGCATCAGCACCATGTTAACCTGTTCCTGCACCAATGTTACAGATTTCAGGAGGTGGCACAGTTTCATCATATGCACAGGGTGTGTACTTGGTATGCCTGAGTCTGCCACTGATACAACCAATTGACATGTCTGTGTGTGTGTGTTGGTGAGGGACAGCAGTACAAGATGGGGCAATGTTGATGCAGTGTGTGCATGTATGTGGTAGCCCTAGGTGTTATCAATTTGCATGTGTGTATGCATGCACACAGTTCCACCTCATGGCTGCCATATACAGGTGTTTGTGGACAGCCACAGACTGTACCTGCCAGGTCATACAGATCACTGTCTCTGGCCATGGACATGGTACCTGTGCCTGGCAGGGGTGCTACGGACCATATCAGGTACTAAGCCAGACTGGGTACTGTCATCAGAAGCAGGTGGTTGGTGACTGGAGACAGGTCCCTGTTGGGACTGTCCAGAGCCATGTGCATGTGGTCTCCTGGGGCGGTCTGATGACAGCACAGACCCGGCATTGCTGGGGCTGCTGCTGGCACTATGGGAGCAGCCGCGGGCCTGTTGTCATCCGCGACAACTGCCAGCTGCTGCTGTTGCTGGCAGACACCCACATCGATGCCTCAACCGCCCACCATTGCCCTGGCTCATGGACATGTAGTTGTGGTACAGATCTAATGTGTCCCCCCAATGTCTGTCAATGACCACGGTGAAATTACAGATGGCAGCTGCAACATCACGAATACTGTCATTCATAGCTGTGCGACATGCTCTCAGCTCCCTCAGACCCTGTCTGGTGTACCGTTCCATACGTGACTGTGCCTGCATTACAGCCCGAAACATAGCTGAGGTTGAAAGACCTCTGTGGGCAAGTCTGACAGAGGCAGTACGCCCACGGATGCTCCCACGAGAACCCCTGGACATGTGCCTGTGTGGTACCATGTCAGGACCCTGGCCATGGCTGCTGTGTGGGGATGCATGTGCCACTGATACCACATTACCCTGGTCAATGCCCACTGTATCCTGTCCATCACCTAGGGACATTGGTGACAAAGGATGTATTGGCAGGATGACTGTGTGCATTGATGGGGTCAACAGCTGTGTACTGTCAATTGGCTGACCAACGATGGACCCTGGCACACCTCCCTGTGCCATTACACAGGTATCCTCATTATCACTATCCACGGCAGCTGATTCAGGTTCCCTGCTGCACAACACCAGAGCAGCACCAGAACCTGTGGGAGTAAGACAGGAAACACAGTTTACAATGTGTACACAATGTCACCACTGATACACACAGGCACACATGCACACATACACACATGCACACATGCACACAGGTGCACATGCACACATGCACACATGCACACAGGTGCAGATGCACACATGCACACATGCACACAGGTGCACATGCACATATGCACACATGCACACAGGTGCACATGCACACATGCACACATGCACACATACACACAGGTGCACATGCACACATGCACACAGGTGCACATGCACACAGGTGCACATGCACACATACACACTCCTCAGTATATGAGATATCAACACACAGACACAAACACACCTGCAATCAAACACATAGCACTACTGCTTCAGCCTATTATTACTATTAGTATCAGGAGTATTGACGGTATTGTTATTACACACTCACCAGCATGGATAGGCTGCCTTGCTGTTACATCAGAGGGACCTGCAGAAATGAGACATTTATTGTCAGTGGGCACAACTGTGCCATTGATACTGTGAGTATGATACAGTTCAGTAGTACAACAGTTGGCTTACACAGGTCTACTGCTGATATTGAGAATATCACTCTTGCACAATAGTTACCAAGATAACAGCTACAAACGGAGGACACACCTCACACATGCGTAAACTAACAGTGTACAGAACAGTCAACTATACATATGGCATATTACCTGCATGCTTCAAGTCCTGCTGCTGGGTGGCTCCAGCCTCCATCATTACACATGTATGCTGCTGCTGTTGTTGCTGTTGGGCTGGAGCCACAACACTTAGGAGTAGTCCCTCCAGTCTGGTGAGGGGGGGATGTATAGCCGCCCCACCACCTGTGGCAAGCTGTTGCCTGAGGATATCCGATGCACTCTGACGGACATTTCTAATTAAATCACTGCAGTGATGACATACCTGCTCATATGTCCGGTTATGCGTGCCTCTGTCATTTACCCGACAGACCAGGTCTTGCCACAGTGCAGCCCTCTCCTGCTGGTTCTGGCTGGTGCGGGAAAAGAGTATTGTGAAATCCAGCACCAGGCTCTGGTGTATCTCCTCATCCTCCGCAACGGAGTAGGTAGGGTTTCGCTGGTGAACCATAGCCCTGAAAAGGAAAAGAAAAATATGTCAGCAATATATGTCAGCAACATATGGCACACATAATACACATAATACTCAACTGTAGTGATATAACTTAACCCCCATATATAGCATCTGTCTGTCTATTGGGGGATACACATGTAAATGACCAGATATTAGTGCTCAGCCGACAACTGTGCAACAGTACCTGGCACACTCCATACGACAGACTAGTATACTCCAGCAGTCAGCACACTGGTTCAGGTCCAATGCATAACCTCACACTGGGGGTCTGTATCAAGGTACTGTATGGGGAACATTATCAACCCATGCACTGCATGCAATGCACGTTACATATTTCACTGGTAATGCACACTACTCTTACTTGCCATAACCCTACCTACACCACAGTCACATACAGGGTAACACAGCACAACATATGGCACTGTAGTATGTTTTGATCACAATACCTCACACATCTGTCTCTGGCCTCACACCAAGGACACACACTACCATGACAGACAGACAGTCATGGTGAGCAATCACACCATTACATAACATGCACCCAGTCACTGGCACACTCATTCCACCTCACATAGTTGGTTTGCAATGGGTTCGTGGGTGTGCATTGTGTCTTAGGAAGGTAGTATGCTATTGGCCCTGGGCCTACAGCAGCATACTGTTATGCTACCCTGCCCCTTGTGACACATGTGATGTGATGTGATCGTACCTGCTCCTGTCAAACAGTTACACAGGGTGACTCATATGGCATATTACCTATCTGCATAACATTCAGCAGGGGTATGTCTGACATCTACTCATGGGGAGCCTTGCTTCTTAATGCTGTGTGGTTTACTCCAGGGTATGTCTTATCTGTGGGTAGGGACCTGTACCTCCACCATGTGCTCTTTACTGCGGTGACAAGGACGACAGACATAGGTAATTTGGTTGTGGATGTTGTGAGGTGTTACCCTGGTTGTTGGACAACTGTCATGGGTGTGATTTAACTATGTATATCCAGCAGTGGTAACCTCTATGTAGGTAGTATGGGTGCACTCTGTGGTCTTGTCAGTCACTCTGCATAGGTAATGTGTTTGAGTGCATTGACACAGTTACTTACGTATGACTGTGTCCTTCTCCATATCTGTAGCTGCCATGGGAGGTACATACCGTGTAGGACATTGTGGGGTGTAGAGGGGTACATTGACCTACATGTCCATAGCTGACAAACCATGTCTGCTGACACATACCATGTACAGGTATTACAGGACTAGTGTGCCACTGTGTATATCAATGGGGAGCCTATTGTACACTTGTTGCCCCTGTTCCCCCCTGACACATGCAGTGGTGGGCAGGCATGCACATATGTGGTGGTTACTGGTGTCAGTGTTTTGGAATGGGGTATGGTACTCCAGTATCCACACTGGTGTTCACGCCATGCCTTTGTCACCAGGCACCTGTTGCAATACATCTGCACACATGTGCCTCACTCAGTATATACAATCTTGTTTGTTTGCTGTGTGGTATACAATAAAACTTTTTTGCTGTGGCTCTATGGTCCGACAACTTTTTCAAGATATTCTAACGTATTTTGAGAGGTGGTGAAGTGGAGTTATTTTGGAGACTTACCGGAGGATACCCTTTATTGTTTGCAGCTAGCGGGCTTGGTACATTTATTTTATGTTTATAGTCTGTGGGGGCATGTGTTGTGTTGTGTTTGTTGACATTTACGCGGACTTTCTCGTGGGGGTTTACTTTCGGGACTGTTCCTCTTCTGGGGGCATGTCCATTTGCAGGACTCGCCCTGCGGACACGCCCCCTACTTTCTTACATGGACCGTGTTAGCCTTGAGTGTGAGTCAGCATGCCCTCATGAATATGCATGGCATGCTGACGTCACACTGTTTAACTGCAGCCTCCGTGTAAGACTTGCAACTCTTACACGGAGACTTCCTGAATTCTGCCCACTATAAAATAAACAAAAATATGGAAAAAAGAAGTGGATGTACTCTCTTAGATCCTTAATCTTCATTTCAGAATAACTGTACTGTGACATTCTCAGTGCAGGGCAACTTAACACTCAGTGCAAGATAAACAGGAGTGGATATCACACATTTCATCAAACCTATTTTCCACTTATGTCATGGTCTCATTGTGGTTTTTATTCTTTGTATTTAATTTATTTTTGAAATTCTTTAATATTCACAGTATTTTGAAGATGAATTTTAAAGTATAGTAAGGCACATTTTTCCTTATAATGATCTGATGAATAAAAGCAAAGTGCTCAATATATATTTTGATGCTTAATATCTCTTCCTTGTAAACAGTGGCAAACACTCCTGAGAAATAGAAAAATAACTACTGATGACCTTTGGCAAAATCTTTATCCCTTTCCTTAAAACTGCTTTTATGTCAATTTCTCCAAAAACTAAAGTATTATTTGCTACTCCACAAAGGTTGGCCTCCTTTACACCTGTTAGCAAATTTGATCCCTGGAATAATTAAATCCACATAGCTGAAAACTACAAATAGTTTGCTACCATACCTACTAACAAGTTTTCTTTCTGCTTCCACATTGATACTGCTACTAAAAAGTCATAACTCAAATAATTGATTATTCTTATATATTCAGTATAATCATAGCACCTGGTACTCAGTGGTCTCCTTAACATTCAACACTTACATATGTATGGCTAAATGCATCTTAATACCAAGACATGTTTCAGCCTTAGTTACTCTGGGCAGTTCCAAAAATACCACAGATCTTAAAAACATTCGAAGAAATATGCAGGCTCATCTCTCTGGCTGACACTAGAAACCATTTTTGCATCCTTCTAAACATTCGAAACACATTTTCAGTCATTGAAAGGATCACACTTCTGTTTTCAGTTATTCTGTACAAACCTTTGATAACTTCTGTCAATCTGTTTCTAACAAATCATGCAGAGCTGCATAACATTACCCATTAAGATCCAAACACACAGGAGATCATGCACTCTATAACGATCCCACTTACGTCTTTCTCTTGAGAAGTGTACTTACAGCTGCAATGTTGAACCTGATAGATATCATCTGTCCCTCTCCTCTCAGCTACTACAAATAAACTACCAAATGTTATTGCTTCATAGACTGGATAGTGTCCACTAAATCTCACCCCCCCATCACATTCTTGAAACATAACGCCTGACAGTTGATCATTTCTCCCCCATCTTCACTTTCCCTCTGAATATTCTCCTGCTTATCTGGACTGTTACTGCAAAACTTCCACTGTCAGCCTCATTCTCACTTAGTATATTCTTCCCGTTTTCTACATTTAATAAAAAGCCTTAGGTTTATAGGTTCATATTAGGCTATCTGCCCTGGGGCAGTTATAAGCCTAGCCCGATTTGATCAAAAGAAAATATATCACTAATTCATAGCCATAAATTTATTGGTAGTATATTTATTAATGTTATTACTATTATTCTTAATGCCATTGTGTATACTGTGGTATATTGCTTATATAGCACCATTGTTACTGGGTATTGATTGATTTTATTTATTTTTACTTCATGTATTTCAGTGTGTTATCCTGGCTAATCTGTGAATATATAATGTGTCAGTGTGCAATAAAAGCACTGAAAACCGAAGAGCATGACAGGCATGCAATTAAAAAAAAAATCAGGCACTCCTTTCGGCTATGCATATTAGTATCTGCTTACTTTTCAAGTCACAAAAGACATACATACCAAGTGGCACCACTCTTATGGAATGAACTTCAAAGCTGGACATATCAACTGGTCACCATTCTGCTCTGTGTACTTAAGGTGTCAGGAGGTCAAAAGGGGTAATAAAATCATATGATATGGAAGAGATCTTGATGTTTCCAAATCCATCACTCTCTCTCTCTCTCTCTCTCTTAAAAACATATTTTTGTCAAAGAGCGATACACTGATACTGAAAAAAGATTTATGTATTAACAGCTGATAACAAAGTCATGCCTAAGGTTTACCTCCACTTGTAAAGGGACATGCACTACATAGACTTATCTAGTCAGGCAATCATTTGGAATTTTTTCTTCAGTCATACTTGAACAGTCATGCATGGACATTCGGTCATCTAAGCTGCACAGCTGCAGACAGACAGACTCTGAAAGACTCTGAAGACTGCTATATAACCACACCCATGCCTCATATGTTTGGTCTGAATTTCATAAATTACTGGTTTTCTGGCTAAATTAGTAGCAAATCATTAAAGATTAAAGTTAGAAAATAATGACAGACATTTGCGTTTCAGACTTCATACCCCTCAGAAAATTCATGCGAATGCAAAAACTATTATTTTATCAACTTTCTAAGTCAGTACGAGCAATATTTAAAAATTGTCCCTATTTCGGGGCCTTTGTCCTACTTTTCTTTATGGTTTTGTCCAGATTTCTTGCTCTAAGAAGTTGAGTGGTATGCCACACTCTGATGAGGAAATAAAATTGTGATATTGCATCTTGCTGATTCCAGGGACCCAAGGCTTTAATACAGGCAAAAACAGATCTATTTTCAGTAAAGAAGTGACTTACTCTGGAAGGAAACCAATCAAGTTCTGCTCAGTAGTTAAATGGGCAGTTGTCCAATGAGATCACTGTGGATTTGCAAACATAAATTCTTACCTATCTGTTCTGAAACTTCTTCATTTATAGTTCTCCTATGTTCTACCTCATACTCTGTAGATCTATATAAAGACCTGCTCCTTACTCTTACTTAAACTTGTCTCCTCAATGTACTGCACGTCAGATTTACGTAAAATCAGTTTAAGTACATCTTGTTGCATTCATTTCTTCTATAATGTATTCTGCATGTTGGATGACGACTAATGGTTGTCAAGCAGAGGGATAACAAGCACAAAGAAAGTAATTACATTCTGCAGTTATCTTTATATTGTGTGATGTCATGTGCAATGCTTAGTTACTCACTGCATCACTTATGTAACAATTACATTCTGCAGTTATCTTTATATTGTGTGATGTCATGTGCAATGCTTAGCTACTCACTGCATCACTTATGTAACAATTACATTCTGCAGTTATCTTTATATTATGTGATGTCATGTGCAATGCTTAGCTACTCACTGCATCACTTATGTAACAATTACTTTCTGCAGTTATCTTTACATTGTGTGATGTCATGTGCAATGCTTAGCTACTCACTGCGTCACTTATGTAACAATTACTTTCTGCAGTTATCTTTATATTGTGTGATGTCACATGCAATGTTTAGCTACTCACTGCATCACTTATTTAACAATTACATTCTGCAGTTATCTTTATATTGTGTGATGTCACGTGCAATGTTTAGCTACTCACTGCATCACTTATGTAACAATTACATTCTGCAGTTATCTTTATATTGTGTGATGTCACGTGCAATGTTTAGCTACTCACTGCATCACTTATGTAACAATTACATTCTGCAGTTATCTTTATATTGTGTGATGTCACGTGCAATGTTTAGCTACTCACTGCATCACTTATGTAACAATTACATTCTGCAGTTATCTTTATATTGTGTGATGTCATGTGCAATGCTTAGCTACTCACTGCATCACTTATGTAGCAATTACATTCTGCAGTTATCTTTATATTGTGTGATGTCATGTGCAATGCTTAGCTACTCACTGCATCACTTATGTAGCAATTACTTTCTGCAGTTATCTTTATATTGTGTGATGTCAAGTGCAATGCTTAGCTACTCACTGCGTCACTTATGTAACAATTACATTCTGTAGTTATCTTTATATTGTGTGATGTCACGTGCAATGCTTAGCTACTCACTGCGTCACTTATGTAACAATTACATTCTGCAGTTATCTTTATATTGTGTGATGTCACGTGCAATGTTTAGCTACTCACTGCATCACTTATGTAACAATTACATTCTGCAGTTATCTTTATATTGTGTGATGTCATGTGCAATGCTTAGCTACTCACTGCATCACTTATGTAACAATTACATTCTGCAGTTATCTTTATATTGTGTGATGTCATGTGCAATGCTTAGCTACTCACTGCATCACTTATGTAACAATTACATTCTGCAGTTATCTTTATATTGTGTGATGTCATGTGCAATGCTTAGCTACTCACTGCATCACCTATGTAACAATTACATTCTGCAGTTATCTTTATATCGTGTGATGTCATGTGCAATGCTTAGCTACTCACTGCATCACCTATGTAACAATTACATTCTGCAGTTATCTTTATATCATGTGATGTCATGTGCAATGCTTAGCTACTCACTGCATCACTTATGTAACAATTACATTCTGCAGTTATCTTTATATTGTGTGATGTCATGTGCAATGCTTAGCTACTCACTGCATCACTTATGTAACAATTACATTCTGCAGTTATCTTTATATTGTGTGATGTCATGTGCAATGCTTAGCTACTCACTGCATCACTTATGTAACAATTACATTCTGCAGTTATCTTTATATTGTGATGTCATGTGCAATGCTTAGCTACTCACTGCATCACTTATGTAACAATTACATTCTGCAGTTATCTTTATATTGTGTGATGTCACGTGCAATGCTTAGCTACTCACTGCATCACTTATGTAACAATTACATTCTGCAGTTATCTTTATATTGTGTGATGTCACGTGCAATGCTTAGCTACTCACTGCATCACTTACATAACAATTACATTCTGCAGTTATTTTTATATTGTGTGATGTCACGTGCAATGCTTAGCTACTCACTGCATCACTTATGTAACAATTACATTCTGCAGTTATCTTTATATTGTGTGATGTCACGTGCAATGCTTAACTACTCACTGCATCACTTATGTAACAATTACATTCTGCAGTTATCTTTATATTGTGTGATGTCATGTGCAATGCTTAGCTACTCACTGCATCACCTATGTAACAATTACATTCTGCAGTTATCTTTATATTGTGTGATGTCACGTGCAATGCTTAGCTACTCACTGCATCACTTATGTAATAATATAGGTTTTATTTCTTGCCACTGTCCCAGGTCATGCTTCAAAAGTATACTTTGGACACATTTCAGTAACCAGATATATAATTAAAATAAATACAGGTATTGTACAGGAGAATAGCTTTAGAACAAGTTCTTATGCAACCTCAAGCAGAAGCAAGTCCTTCTAATTGCTGAAATGAAGCTTTTCTCCAAGGATATCCAGTGAAAACAGATCTTTAAAGGCCTGCACAGACTTTTCTGGTAAACAAATGCAAATGCACACATAAAATTCTGCAGTAGCTTTAGTAGTCTAACAAATTAATACATTCCTCATATGACCATGAATAAGAGACAACACTTGGGCATGAAATACAGCAGACATAATATTACACATTGCCTCCTAATGAATTATATGCTGGCTTGTGTTGTTGACATTTCATCTGCCTGCGCGTTACAAATACTTTATGTAGGTTGAAATGCGTGTAAGGATATGAATTGTAGAAGTGCAAATTACATCGCTGGCATGTAAAGAGAAAGTCAAGAAGTTTGTTAACAGGTAAAATGGTCTACAATCAAAACAAGGTGCTGATCAAAAGTTTATATAATATCTTAATATAGCAAGTCACACACACATAATACTTGAGTCTATTCTGCTGTTCTCCACGTATAAATGACTGGTATCATGTAGGAGACGATGTTCCTTCTGACCTGAAACTACAGCTTTGTTATGCTGTTAATGAAATTACTTGTTCTTCATATAATAGCAGCGTTAACCAAGCTAGTAAAAGCAAAGAAACAAAGGAAAAGGAAGCAGCTGTACTCAGATAAGAGTTAATAGACTTAATCAGTAACTCCAGTTATGTAGGATAATTTCACTTTCCGATTACCTGTCTGTAGTCAGTTCCACTAAATTGAAACCTATATCACACTTTCATAACAACACTTTGAGTAATTAATAGTTTAGCAAATTTTCTATTGCAGCTACCAGTTTTGCAAGATGTGAAAGCCATGTCTTATTTAGATACATGTTGTCAACTACTGAAAATGACTGCTAATTTAAAATGTAATTTTTAATCCCTTTTGTGACCTTCAGCCTGCAGCATAAAGTATTACTTGTGTCAGTGCACATAAAAGCAGGATTTATGCAGCATCATTTCAAAATGTACACTTTTATTTATTTCAGATCTTTCTCTGGGGACTGGATTCACTGTTTTAATTCTGATGAACTCTCACATTTCTAGATGACCTCACTATTTTGCAATGCTAGATCTCACTAGTCAAACAAAAATACGTCTACAAATCAATGCCCTTGACAGGCTGCAGGTTGGAGTCAAATGTCTTGCCTGCCAGATAAAGACACAATTATAACTATTTAGGGGGACCTATAACTGAAACGCTTTGTTTGGAACAGTTTTATACCCTTTTCCTATCCATTTTTTTTGCAGTACAACTGCAGAAAACAGAATTGTCATTATACACAAGATTTCATGTGTCTACTGTATCTTGGACTCACAAAAAATATTTGCTTCTGTACTGTAGTACACACAAAACTGCACCCATTTGCTGTGCTGTGCTCAGTTCAGAGGAGGAACTAAAACTTCATGATGTTGCAATTTATTAGCATACTAGTGGAAACTGACAAAATGCAAGCCCTGGATTAATCCTATAAAGTTCAGTCCTTTAACCATTACACTATGCCCCTCTAATTTTGATTCTCAATGTAACCTAATAAAACAATGAATAAATATTATAATGTCATTGAGAAATAATGCCATTACCTAAACCCTTAAAAATGTTTCCACATGTGGAAAAATATAGTAGCTTTTGAGTTGTTAGTGATAACATGCACGCAATAACATTTTTGTTCTTAAGCCTGAGAAAAAGAAACAAAATAGAGCCTGCATTGCTTTTTATTTTTTTTTTTCTCCTTGGCCCTCTTTGTATGTTGTTTAGCTGATTATCAGCTGCCATACGTCTGTTCCTTATTACTCTATTTTTTCCTTATTTCCCTGCACTATCCTCTGGGCTGGGACTCCTTCAATGGTGGGTTGTGAAGGAGTAGTACTCAGGGTGATACAGCAGGCAGTGTTATATATGCTGCCTGCATTCCAGGGGATTTTTTGTACGTTGCCTAACTGGGTGTAGCATTACTAGACATATCATCAGTTAGCTCCACCGTCTTCTATGCCAAATTTTTAATGGCAATCTGCTACATGATTATGGCATTGCTGTCATCACCAAAAATGTGTCAGATCAAGCGAAGAAATCCCTTACTCCTGATTGAGTCAGCTGACAAAATGGCTCTTCGTTCCACACATCCCCATCTCCTTCAGTCAGGGCTCTGTTGATTCTATATTTCCTCATGCTTTCTTCAAGAGTCCTAGTGCTTATTGTATCACTTGCACAAAAACAGTATTTCCCCAGTTTCACATGTTTATTTTTTATACTGTTTCAGTCCGCGGTGGTGCAGCGGTAGCATTGTTGCCTCACAGCCAGAGGTTTTCCCGTTCAATTCTTGGCTGGAGCACCTTCTGTGTGGAGTCTGCATGTCCTCCCCGCAAGTGGCGTTCGAAAGACATGCATAGAATGGGCGTGCCTTCATTGAAGGTTGGGCATTGAGCTGGCACCTCGGCACCCGTAAAAAAAAATCTACTGCCAATCATTAGCGGACCGGAGTTCCGCTGTGGCGACCCCTAACCGGGAAAAGCCGAAAGAAGAACATTTTTTTCACAGTTTCCCATTTTTTGCTTCATTACTAAAACATGTGTATATAAATAGGATAACAAACTTGTTTGCCGACATTTCTGTTTATGGTTCCCATCATAGGTTTGCTTCTGACATGATTATCTATCTGTATGGCTATAGGTGTAATGCTATCAGTAAAGAATTAATATACAAGGTGTTGGCAGGCAAAAAAAAAAAAAAAAAAAAAAGAACTGAGGAAGTAATGATCATTTATACAGATCCCAATAGTGAAGAATAAAGTAACAGAATGACAAATAATACAAAGCATAATGAACTATGCAGTGATTCTATATGTGTTTTAAAGAATTCATATGTATTTCAGGTTCTTTATGCTCAAGAAGTTCATTTTTATGAACTGTACTACATTTTCATTACCTGGTATTTGCAATGCTTACAAATGTTTCAGTGTAACATGATCAAGAAATATCTGCATAAAAATTAAATTGTGTAGTCTGAACAGATATACATATACAGTCATACAATAAGTTATACTACAGCACAATTATATTTTTTAATTGCATAACTTATGATGCTATATAATTAGCAACACTGTTCTAGTTCTTACTCATATTACACAAATGCGTTAAACTTCCATTAAGTCACTGCTGGCATCCCTTAGATACTTATGACACAGCATGCAGAGTTTAAATTCATAGCGTTCTATTTGTTATGTGCATTCCCTTATTTTGGTGAATATGTAACGTTGAAAACAGCACAAATGACTACACACACCCATTCACTTTGTGTCTGTTTATCAGTGCAGCCAGTGGCCAGCTTTCATACAAAGTGCTAACATATTTCACTTAGCTCAAAACAATGTAGAAAATTATAGTGTTGATTAAAATCATTACACTTCAGCAATCACATTGTTAAAAATCTGAAATTAGCATACTTTATCAAAAATATTTTAGAAAGAGCTATTTTCCAGATTGTGTGCATCAAAAAATATATTTCCAAACTCACTTTTGCAGAATAGATAATACATCTGACTGATGAGAACATAAAATATACTACCAAATATTGTTGATTTTGATAAAACTGAACTAACAGAAACTGTCAATTTACTTACTTCTTTGTCTTCTGCCGTCAAAGGTTTTGATGAAAAATGCAGTTCTGTAGGTATGCTGAGCAAACTTCTCTTGCCACAAGACTTATCAATCCCTCATTGCAATCTTTTTCTGCAGAAATGCTGAGAAGTTCTGTGGCCTGGCAGAAAAGCCTTTGACTTTCTGTTTTCACAGGCACTTTCACTGAACAGCTTGTCAAATGTTTGCTGTGTCAATGCTTCCTCAGAAACCTGGCAAAGAATTACTTTCTGAAAAAGAAGTTAATGTTCATAAGGAATGTAACCCCCCCCCCCTTTCCTTGTTTTCTAGCCTTCAGAACAAGGTCACCTTTTTTAATTGCATACCGACCTGCAAATTGTGTTTAAGAAGGCAAATGTAACAAAACAATCCACTGTTCTGATCAACTAAAGGAAATTACTTCATGCATTTGTATTTTGTTAGCTGGGTGGTTACCAAATGTTTCCATTAGAATTACTTTTCTTATGGTCTGAAGCTTATTTTTCTCATTCATGTCAACATGCCATACACGTGGTGTACTGACTATGATTTATTTACACGTTTTCATTCATAATGTGAGCTAGATGTTGATATGTGATGATGGCAATTCAAAAAGCAACAGTAAAGCTAATCAGCAAGTCAAACAGCATACAAGGTGAAACCACCACCTTGCAATTTGGCTTCCTTATTATCAATATTTCTGCATCTACTTGTGAGTTAAAGGTGACTTTCATTTTGGAAATAAATTAGTGCAAAGAGGTATGACTGATGTTTTTCTTCCCCTATAGATGTTTCAAAGCATTTCATAAGGACCCTTTAAATAATCTAAGAATAACTTTCACGTCTATGAGTAAACCAAATCTCAGTATTCAAGTAAACATGTTTTGCTTTTATTACAAAAAGAATTTGAAAGTTTGATCTAAACAATGATGGCAAATATGACATCTCTCTGGTAATAGTAGTGCTAAAGTTAGGTTTATATGCCATATATCATTTGTATAGTGTATGGAACAGCATTAATGCCTACTACCAAGACAGGGCCGCACCAGTGTGAACTGCAACCTGTACCTTTTCACCTTCATAAATGAGTCAGCAGACTTTATTTGCATTACTTAATGCCAAATGCATGCATTCTTGAGTCCTACTGCAAGCAATGTGTTCATCTTTAAATTGCAGAAAGTCCAATCTGTTTAGAAATGTAAGCATTACAAGACATATATCTGGATTGGCAGGAGCCTTAGGATAAGCTAATGCCAAAATACCAGCACAGTTAGCACATTTAACTTTAAATGAGGGCAAAAGCATTATTGGCAGCAAGCAGACTGTTTTGGATGGCATGCAGTTGTATCAATGTTAGCATTACTGTAGATTATCATAGTCCCTCATCACCTGATGGAGTGAGGGATAAAACCGATGAACATATCTATAGATGCAGTTTCACCTAATGGAGTGAATGGTGACACCTGTGAATAGCTCTGTAGAAATTACCATCATCTGATGTAGTGAGGGCTAAAACTTCTGAGTAGATCTGAAGAAGTTATCATCACATAATTGAGTGAGGGTAAAGCCTGCAAACAGGTCTACAGAGGTTAATATCACTTTAAATGCTATTGGATAATGACATGTGATGCATATCTGTTTTCTATTTGAATTAAATATTATTTTCTAAACAATATTTTTTAATTCTACTGAATAAGAACGTAATCTGCAAAATGTCAGTCATTTTCCTTTGTAGTGTACTATTATTGCTATGCATATGCTGAGTGTGAGGCCAGAAAGAAATGTAGTCTATATCATGTACCAGCAGGCTAAGTAACAGCGATCCAAAGGCTCATGTCACTGTAACACCATGTTGAGTCTTGACTCAAGCTCCATATAATGACCTAAACATAAAAAATACTTTAAAAAGAAATTAGATGTTTCCATTGTGTTATATATCTGGGCAGAAATTTGAAAAAGAAAACACAGTTTTGTGTAGACTGCAGTTTTTTCTTTTGTTTTGCTTTGTTTAAAGTCCTTCATTACGTAATAAAAGTTTTGTGTGACTTTTCCAAGTTGTAATGCCTTTCCAATGAAAATGGGATGCTGACACATGCCTATGTTTTTGCAAAAAGAGTAAACATTGCACATAAAAGCTTTATTCTACAGTTAGAAAATTGTCATGGCAAAGGGTAGTTTATTTAATTTAAACTTTATTAACTTCCCCTTAAGCTTCTTATTAGGCTTGTTAGGCTTCTTATTTTTGGGACGGAAGTGCTTAATAAATACATTGTGGAGTGGATTGAGTGCCTTGGGTCTGTTATTTTTGTGGATTTAAGAGTTTGTGTGATTTTTCTTTGTTCCCCTTAAGCTGTGGGATCACATAGGATGTTACATGAAGTCAATGGGTGCAGGGGTGAAGCCTTCTGCATGGGTGTGCTGGGGACAGGTTGCCTTCCCACAACTTACATCTCCCTGAGTCATTAAATAATTAAAACATTTTTGCAAAATTGGTTTATCAAACAATCCAGAGACAATGGACTGTGCCATAACATCATAGGTTGGGAGGGTTAGAAAAAAAGAAGAATATAAATGAAGAAGACTGAAGGAGGCACAGGATCTAGTAAATTATTTCAACTAAACAAACTATGAAGAGATGAACAATGAATTAAATGCAATATTTTGTAAGTCAAAGTAGCTTTTAGAACCTAGGTTTTGAGGCTGATCACTGAGGGAGCATTTGAGTGTATCAGCAGTGAATTCATCAAGTGCCATTTCAGGGAAAATGTTTTGCTAAAAGCACTTTCATCGATAGTGGAGACTTCCCATTTCTCCACTGTTGTGTCACCTCAGAGTTTGTATATTTTCATTTGAGGGGGTTGGGAGATACCCTCCAACATGGGGAGATTTACTCTGAGTTTTACCAAAACTGCTTTCGGTGAAACATTTTGGGAGCTTTTGTATTCAGGAAATGTGATTTCAAGCTAACAACAGGATTCCATCAGGAAGCAGTGAGTTCCATCGAAACATAGTGATGTTCTTACTTCTGAAATGAATTATAAAAGAAGATATTTTATTTAATTTGTGCTAGTTTATTAGTGAAGGATTCTCCTTGTAATACAAGAAATGTATGTTTTAGAGTATGAATGGGGTGCCCTTATTACTGGCAACATTCTAAGTTTTATTATGGAAGTTGGGTACCATGAAACTGTTCTTTAGTAGTGACTCGGTGATGTCTATGGTTTTGCTTATATGCTCAGAAAAATGTAAGTGGGGACTCAAGCTGCATTACAAGGTATGTGAAAAGTGGAATATTTTTAGTAAATTCTCCCTTGGGGAAATAACCTTTAGTCCAGCTTTGTTTTCTGAGCTGAAGTTCAAGTCTTTTTCTGAATTCCATGACAAATCTTGGCACAAGTCATTTATATGTTTGCCTTGAGTTACTGTTTTGTCCTAGTCTAAAGTATAAATGGCTGGTTATCTGCATAAAGTCTCAGTATCAGTATTTGAACAGTTAGATGAGAATTCTGAAGCACTAGATTCAGCATTGCTTCCCCAGCAGATTTCTTTAAAATTGAACATGCAGCAATTCTGATTCTGAGAATGATACTGATACTGGTGAGATATTTGACCTTAATTCACCTGCCAATAAACGATCTAGAGGCCTTTTAGGAGAGGTGGAAGGAAACACAGGAAGAGGAATAATGGAAGAAATATTCAAGAAGTTGATGGAGAAGTGAATGGAGCATTTATAAATAATGTGGGTGATACCAAGTTGGACAGTGAGGACAATGAGAACCAGTTAGTGGTTAATTTGACTTCACAAAACTTTTCAAAGGATTAAATGGATACATTAAATAAAGGCTTGGGGTGTATTCCATCTTTTTATGCCTCCCAGTTTTCTACTGCTATGGATGTAAAACATTTTTGCTGAAGATTAAATTTGAAATATTTTATAGCCAGAGGCAGCAAGCAAGAAAAATTAGTGATGCCTCTTTCAGGTTTTAACATTTTACTTTTCAGCCACTGTATCATCATGAAGTTAGAATATTCAAGCAACAGGTGATTCAGTAAGTCAAAAACATATTTTTAAAATTTATGGTCACAATTTAACTAAGAGGCAGACAAATTGCAATTAATATTTTTTAAAAAATTATGAGAATATTGTCATGTGAACACACATAAGGGTGCTGCTATAGTAATTTGGTATTCAGGCGATTATGATACAGAGGTGATAAAACAATTTAATTATTCTGTAACATATTGTAAACTGCCATATGACATTGGCTCTGAATTTAAATCATTTGTGGACAGATTTTTGACAGAGATTAAAATTCAAGAGGATATTTTAGATACTTTGGTACAACAGTTTAATAGTGGATGATCCCAAGCCACAATGGTTTTACATCCTACGAAAAATCCACACGTCGGTTATTAACCCACAGGCAGACCTATTGCCTCAGGGATGGGCTGTTTCATTGAACCTTAATCAGTGTATCTTGAAACTAAGATCAAACCACTTTTAAGGTTTGTAAAGGCACAGATTAAGGATACTAATGCGTTTCTTGCATTAATGAATGAGATCCAGGTACCAACAAATTCCTACTTATGTACGCTAGATGTACAATCTTTGTATACTAGTATTCCCCAACAAGGTAGGATACTTGCAGTCAGATATTGGTTGTTATATTCACAGCTGTAAACTGAGGATGAGGTGGAATTTCTGCTGAAATTACTTGGAATAGTATTAGAACATAATGTGTTTTGATATCGAGCTGATCGGTTCTTACAAATAAAGGGTACAGGGATGGGCGCTACTTTTGCCCCCATATATGCAGATTTACTTATGAGGTACTTTGAGCTTAATTTCATTTATAATGTAGACAATCCCTATAGAAATACCTAAATATGTGGTGGTGTTTCCTTGATGACTGTTGGTATGTTTGGTGTGGTACATTTGAATAGTGGGGTCAGTTTGTTAAATATCTAAATGCCAATCACTTTGGTCTGGTTTTTGCTGATAGGATGGATTTGTTTAACATACATTTTTTGGATGCTAATGTGACAAAACAGATTGATGGGAGCATTGCCATAAGTTTATATCATAAACCTTTTAGTAAAAATTCTCTGTTACATGCTTCAAGTTGTTATCCTGACCATGTCACTGAGAATATTCCCACAGCACAATTTTTATGACTGAGGCTTATTTGTGGCTCTGATGAGATGTTTAAACTAGAGGCCTAAAAAATGAAAAAAAGATTTGAAAAAGGGGATGTAGGAAAAGCTTAGTAAAAAAAGGCTTATGATGTAGCTATTAATCAGCCAAGGGAAGATTTGTTAGAAAATAAGGTGAAAGTGAATTTGGATGGTCAGGATATGTGTACACCTAGATCTATAACTATGTTATGAACAAATACCTTTAAGGTTAAAGAGATAATTAATAAGCAGTGGCATTTGTTGAAAACAGACCCATTTTTTGATCAAAGTTTAGATACCTATTGCCATTTTGGTTATCAAAGGGAAAAACTTTAGGGGAATATTTTTCAGGCTTTAAAAGGGGTGTGATAGGTGAGGATAAAAATAACAATAACAATAAAAAAGTAGATTATATGGAAGTACGTTTTGTAGTAATTGTACTTACTATAAAATTGTTTCTAAAACTAAGTCATTTATGTCTGTTAACACATCTAAGATTTATGATATTAGAAATTTGATAACATGCACAAATGAGTGGGTGGTTTATATGGCAGTCTGCCAACGTGGAGCTTTCTACATTGCTCAGACATCAAGACCTTCTAAACAGAGAATTGCGGTCCACCTAAGTGATATTAACTGTAGGTGTTCTAGGGGCACTCTTTTTAAAACCAGTTTGAACATTCTACAGCCCATTTTATTTTCATAGGTATTGATATGGTAATGGGTGAGGGTTTGTCTAATACTTCTAAACATAAAATATTGTCACAAAAGGAGAAGATGTGGATCATCAGCTGAGGTGTATTATATAAGCCAGGATGTAATGATTATCGTTGATCTATCTGCTTTGTGATCTTCTGAATATATGGTCTATTTTGAATGTTGACAGATGAAGTGATTTTGGTATAATTTAGTATTGGTGAGAAACAAACCAAATAATGTGGGAATATATTCATTTGTTTTTGTTTATCTAAGAGGATGTTATTTAACTTCGTTATGTTAAATGCAGACTGTAGCTTCCTCAATGTGGATTGCAGCTTTAAATCATGGGCTTAAATGTACTGACGCAGCTATTTCCTGGTTTACACTGTTGATGCCATAGGGTGAAAACATTTTTTTGCCTGAAGCTTGGTTTTTGTATCCTGTATTTTATTTTACTGCATTCACATTTTAAAGGAGGTGCTGGAAGAGTTGTATCATTGCTTTATATATATATATGTATATATATATATATATATATATATATATATATATATATATATATATATATATATATATATATTCATTCAGAGTTTACTCCAAAGCCAAACTAACATTGCTAAGACCCTGAAATTAAATAGCAGCCCCATCTGCTGATCCAGTCCCTAGGGCCTTTACATAAGATGTTTACTTCTATCAATTTATACCAATGGCTAGAGAATTCTGCCCCATTCATCATAGGTATAGTGGGAAATTCAAAAATAAACCCCTAAGGTGGAACTCTTGAATAAATACTTTCTTCATATAAAATATTCCCAACTTCCCTCCATATGAAAGTACTTCAGAATATCAGCAAAGAATTCTAGCAAACCATTAAGAAGCCTAAAGCAAAATATGAAGTGAAAGTACTCACCTACTGCATTAATATCCATAAGGCCTTTTTAAGTAAAGTAGTAATATTAGAAGCAATAGTCCTTTTATCGTAGTAGTATTAGAAGTAATAGTTAAAACTGTCCTACCTATTCCACTGCATTAACATCCATAAAGCCTTTTTAATTATAGTATTAATCTTAGAATCAATAATCCCTTTGTAGTAGTAGTATTAATTGCAATTCCCAACACTATACCGATCTCTCTTTAAACTGTCCCACCTATTTTACTGCACTGATATCCATAAGGCCTTTTTAACTATAGTAGGAGTATTAGAAGCAATACCCAACACTATACTGATCTCTAGTTAAACTGTCCTACCTACTATCCTGCATTGATATCCATAAGGCCTTTTTAATTATAGTAGGAATATTAGAAGTAATACCCAACACTATACTGATCTCTAGTTAAACTGTCCTACCTACTCTCCTGCATAGATATCCATAAGGCCTTTTTAATTATAGTAGGAGTATTAGAAGTAATACCCAATGCTACACTGATCTCTTGTTAAACTTGTCCTACTTACTCTCCTGCATTGATAACTATAAGGCCTTTTTAATTATAGTAGGAGTATTAGAAGTAATAAACAATGTTATACTGATCTCTAGTTAAACTGTCCTACTTACTCTCCTGCACTGATATCTATAAGGCCTTTTTAAATATAGTATAGGAGTATTAGAAGTAATACCCAGTGCTATACTGATCTCTAGTTAAACTGTCCTACTTACTCTCCTGCATTGATATCTATAAGGCCTTTTTAAATATAGTATAGGAGTATTAGACGTAATACCCAATGCTATACTGATCTCTAGTTAAACTGTCCTACTTACTCTCCTGCATTAATATCTATAAGGCCCTTTTAATTATAGTATAGGAGTATTAGAAGTAATACCCAACACTATACTGATCTCTAGTTAAACTATCCTACTTACTTTCCTGCATTGATATCTATAATGCTTTTCTAATTATAGTATAGGAGTATTAGAGGTAATACACAACAATACATTGATCTCTAGTTAAACTGTCCAACCTATTCTAATCCTAAAGCCATGACCATTGTCATAGAAGACAAATTCAGTTCCTGTTTCAGCCATCTCACTGACCCAACCTTGAATCAATAAACATCCCTTCCCCGAGAATCACTGTGGACTAAACCTAGAAACTCTATCCAAAACCAAAAACAATAGCTCCATGGGCCCAGATGATTTAGCAGGCTGTCTCCTAGTTACTATGAAGCATGGCATTGCTGAACCCCTCCTAAATCATTTCAGCCTTAGTCCCTCCAGAAGGTATACACTCAACCTCTGACATATTGCTATTATAGTGTGACTCCATAAGGGCAGTACCATCACAAACCCTGATAAACAACTTCAGAAGCATCATCTATAAAATCATGGAATGCATTTTGGTCAGCTTCGTAGAGAATTAAATTGGTGACCTAAAAAACTCTTGACCTTCATCAATTTGGCTTTGTAAAAAAGTAAATCCTCTTTTTAATTTGGTTAATTTCTTCAAAAATGTAATGGATGCCATTGATAAAGACCAAGCTAGCCATACTGCTTATCTGAACCAAAGGCTTTCAACATGATTCTTTATATCAACATTATTGACAAACTCACTTGTGTAAACATAGATCCCTATATCACCAATGGGTTGCAAACAGGTTGTATGATCAAACATGCACAGGAAAAGTTGATGATACATTCTCGCCTAAACGGCATGCCATTAGTAGTTCCCTAAAGCATTCTGTCCTGGGTCTCCTTCTTTTTGCCATTAACTTTTCTGATGTGAAAGCAGATGCCAATACTCTATGGCTAACCAAGTTTGCTAAATGGTTTTAAACCAGGTACAGTTATTGTCTATCTCATGAGTACATATATCCTCCAAAGGGGCATGCTAGATCCAGCACTTGCTGAACCAACCATTAACTTAAGCTTAATACCTAATAAATGCAGTGCAGATGCCCTTGGGAAACACATTTATCCTACTGATAACCTCCTAAATGGAACACCGCAATGAATATAGATCTAGGGACATATATCAAAAATAAACTATCCTAAAGTTAACTCAGCACGTAAAAATCAACTGCCAATCATTAGCGGACCGGAGTTCCGCTGTGGCGACCCCTAACTGGGAAAAGCCGAAAGACACAACAACAACAACAAACTATCCTAAAGTTAAGAAAGTCTTCTCCCTTGGCTGATTAATTGCCAAGTATATATTCTCCAGATATATGGATTTCAAAATCTGTCTCCATTCTTCCTGCATCAGCTCTATTGTAGAATACAGTGCACCATTGGAATGAGCCACTCCAAACACCTTGTTTAACTAGAAAAATTAACATTTTCTAACACAAAAAAAAATCAAAGGACTAAGTTCTGTTAGCTACCTAACAGACTATAAACCCTGTCACTATTCTCTGCATCATACAACAATTTTTCTTCTGTCTACCAGGAATGGATGGAGTCTATTGTGATAATTGGAGAAACTACATTTTCAAGACAAACTGTATTGCTACTTTTGTTTGCTTTTTCCCATGTTATTTGTTTCCCAAGTAATTATTGTAGATATTTGGACCTTACATGCCCCATCTGGTTACACTGGAAACCTTTACTTCCAAGGTCTTGTCACCTACTTCACCCAGAATTTAGTCTTTATTTTCTTATGTAACCTACTGTGAAGGTTTAGAAAGCCTCCATAGCTTCCCTTATACCTATTGTGTTGTGCTAGGTACCCCTTTACACATATTTTATCATACTGTCCAAATACAGGTCATATTTTCCTGTTTCCACCGCAGTGCTGCATTCTTGATCTGCTCACCAGATACTTATATTCTCAGGCAAAGTACTATATAATTGCTCCATTATCATACAGTTTTTTAACATTTCAAGCATAGTAACCAAAATCAGGAACCAGTGATCGAGGCAAAAGAAATACAAGCTGATTAGCGTACCACACTTTATTTAAAAAGACTTCATCAGAATACAGAATCCACTAGTAAAAACAGTGATTAAATAACCAAACCAATCAAATAGTTAATTAACACAAATTACTTAATAAAAAATCATTTAAAAGGACAAACCCTAAAAAACACAACAAGAGAAAAAGTGTATAAAACACAGGAAAAGTTGAATATCTTAATCAAAATAAGTAATAAAATCGAAGTGTTTATTTAAATTTAATTTTCTATATTTTAAAAAAACACTTGATATTGGTAGCCTCGTTTAATCCAGGCTTCTGTTAGCGCTAAGTTTAATCTGCCAAATGGTCTCTTTTTGTTCAAGATAATTTTTAAAATCCCCACCCCTCAGCTCCATTTGACCAACTTCTAAGATAGAAAAAATAAATTTCTTGAACTTCACACATTCCAAAGAATGTCTGTATAAGGCATTTTTGGAATCCTTAACCTTGATGCTGTAAAGATGTTCACTCATACGTTCTTTCAAAGTGCGAGTGGCCATACCAACGTAAAACGCTGGACAACCACTGCACAAACTAATATACACTACCCCCCTTGTTAAACAGTTAACAAAACTCGGGACCTCAAGTGTCATGTTCAAATGTTCTAACATAACATAAGGCCCTCAGAAATGTACCTACAAAAATTGCATTGTTCACATTTGAACATGCCTTTTCTATGTGTTAAGTATCGATTAACATTATTACCCAAATGAACATTTTCTAATAACCTTTTAAAGTTAAAATGATTCCTAAAAACAAATTTGGGTCGGCCCCCCCAGTATCTTAAATAAATCTGAGTTACCTTTTAAAATATACCAGTTTTTTTCTAATAAATTCTTGATACCAAAAGAATCAACGGTCATGTCAAGTGAACAAACAGCACCAAAAAAAACACTGTTGAAGATGTTCTTATCACCAGTTTCCCTGATGTTAATTAAAGGTACCCTCAATAATGCTGGGTAAAACAAATCTTGTTTGTTGAGAATATCCGAACTCAAACTGTTAAAAAAATGCTGTCATATCCCCTGTTAACAAACATTGTTGAAATAAGTTCAAATTCTTTTAATAAGTCACTGTCCTTCGTAGTCATATGAAAAGCTCTAATGTATTGTCCCTTAAGGATATTTTTCTTAACATGTTTGGGATGGTTACTGTTGTAATGTAAGTAACCATTAGTAAATGTTTTTTTACGAAAAATCTTACTCTGAAACTTGTTTTCCATATTGTCCCACCAGAGCGTAACATCCAAAGTTAACCAAATGGTCTCCTTCACGAAGTACAAATTTAAAAAATTCAGAGGACTTGTTAACATCTGCCAAAAATGAATCCACCACATCTGGTGCACCCTGGATGATAAAAAAAGATCATCAACAAACCTAGAGTAAAAAAGTATTTCATAACGCTTCCCAATTTCAACCAAAACATTAGTTTCCCACCAAGCCATGACTGTATTGGCATAAGCGGGGGCAGCTGCTGATCCCATAGTGACCCCACTTTTTTGCTTATAATATGTGCCGTCAAAAAGAAAAAAATTGTTGTTTAAGATAATATCTACCAAACTGCATACTAAAGAGATAGTTCCTGCTTTCATTTTAGAATGCATAGTTAAAAAACTACGGACTGCCTCAACTCCCTCCTCGTGGGGGATACAAGTAAACAAAGACACAACATCAATAGAAAACATTACATGCTCAACCGAATTTAGATCGTGTAATTCAGAAAATATTCTAAGTTTGTTCAAAAAGTCCCAAGAGTCTTTTAAATTTGACTGAAAATTCTGTGTTAAGGGACTTAAAAGAGCATCAACAACTAAAGCAATTCCTTCTGTTATGGAATGTGGTGAGGAAACAATGGGTCTAAAAGGGGGGTTAACCAAATCCTTATGAATTTTTGGGATGCCAAATAACACCCCAACTCTAGGTTTTTCAACGACACAAAAGTCATACATTTTAAAATCCATGTCACCAGACATTAAGGCTTCATATAAAAATGAATGAATGTTCCTATAACTACGATGTATGTCAAATAACTGTACTTTCTCATACTCTGCTGTGTTGTTAACAATGTTCAACATGTTCTCTTTGTATTTGGCTACATCCATGACAACAGTGTTACCCCCTTTGTCACTCTTCATAAATCTAAGGTGAGATTTTTTTCTAAGGTCATTAAGAGCCTTGCGTTCTACGTGGGTCAGATTGTCAACCCATTTGCCATTAGTTTTTAAGAATTTTGGAAGCTCTTGTAAACAAACTTCCTCAAAAACTCTAATAGTATTATTTAAAGAGGGTGTGTAAGTAGAAGGTTTAAAAAAGCCTATATTAGAGCTAGATATATTACACATTAAGAACTGAAGGTTCAAGTTACGAGTGTATTTTTTTATGTCAATAACAGTTTTGCTGAATTCAGCCTTTCGAGTAGGAACAAAATTTAAACCATACCTTAAAATACACAACTCAGCCTCAGTTAACATGGTATCATATAAATTTACAACATCAAAACTTTCACTAGACAACACGTTTAAAGTCCTTAAATCTTGTCCCCCGACAAATTCGAGCTGGTCATCATTCTGCTTCTTATGGTCACTGTCCTTTTGGTGTGATTTACTTTTTTGACTAAAAAAGTTTTTGAGACAGCATCATTACTAACATTTACTGAAGGATGTTGATTGCTACCGTCAGTGTTTACATGAGAAGTTTCTTTATGTACTTCTATATTGACGTCACCCTTGTTCTGGTTGTTCTGATTATAAAAAAATATAGAAAATTTAATTTAAATAAACACTTCGATTTTATTACTTATTTTGATTAAGATATTCAACTTTTCCTGTGTTTTATACACTTTTTCTCTTGTTTTGTTTTTTAGAGTTTGAGGTGAAGACCACAGCTTTGTATTCTCAATAAATGGCAAATTTTAACTGATTCCACAAGATTGCCTGGCCTCAATGACTTTATTAGCATCAAACCTTTTTTAGCTTTAGCATAGTATATTTTGCCATTAGCTCAATTAGATATATTAGTATACATTTATCAGTATGCATTTGGGACGTGTTATTATACCAGATTCATTCTCATGCTTATATGTCTATTCATCATTTGCATACATATGCTTGAGTAGGTAGTTATGATTATTTTTATTGGCTTTAGTATTGTAACACACACAGTTTTTATATTCACAAATTTTAGAGATTTTTAATTTATATATTCATATATATAGCCTGTGTATATATATTTTTCTATACATACATGCTTTTTAGAGTAGAATATTTTATTGGTTGCCATATTAGTGAATAATGTATGAAAATAATGGAATGTTTCTTTAATTATTTGGCGGAATTTTTTATCAATTATATTATTGTGTAATTAATGGAAGTGTATAAATATGAAAGGGTTATTGCATTTTATTCATACTCAGCACATCATTTTCGTTCTTGTGTTGTTTGGTGCTTGCTGACATTGGGTTTTTTAGAGTTTGTCCTTTTAAATGATTTTTTATTAAGTAATTTGTGTTAATTAACTATTTGATTGGTTTGGTTATTTAATCACTGTTTTTACTAGTGGATTCTGTATTCTGATGAAGTCTTTTGATGAAAGCGTTGAATAAAGTGTGGTACGCTAATCAGCTTGTATTTCTTTTGCCTCGATCACTGGTTCCTGATTTTGGTTACTTGTTTTGGTGTTTATCTGGTTTGCACTCTCTTTTCCTTGGTTTTTGACTGAGTGTTTCCACGATGGCCGAGGCAGCAGTGGATCCGTTAATGGAGCTTACCATTCATTCCACACCTTCGGATAAAGACGGTGGGCTTGTGCAAGTACTTTTGGCTACTATGACTGATATTCAGAAGTCCTTAAAGGAGCTCACATCTAAATTTCATGTTGTAAGTACCCTTACCTCTTCTTCTAATGCTGATGGAGATGAGAACACTATTATTGATGTGGAAAAGGAGAATGTCTTTTCTCCGGTAGTAGATGTCATCAAAGACAAATGTTCAACTAAACCAGCTTTCCATTCAGCTGGTTTTCACAGAAACATTAATTCTATGTTGGAAATTAATTTTGATCCTTTCACCAGAGCCGACTGCCGTGTTACTAGGGTCAAAACCAAAGAATTCCACAGTAAATGTGAACACCTTGGGAAACTTCTAAAAAAAGTACTGGTCTCTTGATTTGGAGAACCGCTACTTTGAAAGGTGCATGGAACTAGAAATTGTCCCGAAAGGGTTAAGATTTTTCAAGTGCCCTAATGGGGTAAGTGCTGAAGATGTTTTTTTTAAAACTTTAATTATTTTTTTCAACAAAGCTGGTTTGGAATTCTTAAAGTTATCAATTGAGAACAACACAAATAAAATGGTGCAGATTAAAGAAGATGTTGTAAAGGTTGACAAAGAAGTTAATAATTTACTGGTGGATTTTGGGTCAATGATGCCTATCAACAACTGTTTATTGAAGTTGAACATTATATCAATGAAGTAGCTTCCCGTAAGCATACTAAGTTGTTACGTGATGTCACAGCTTACGAGAATGACAATGCTTATAGTAACTTTGATTCTAACCAAAAGCGCTATCATGCTGACAACGATGGTGGTTTCAAACCGAAGCAGGGTTCTAACAAGACATCTTTTAATAACAGAACTAAATTTTTAGTTATAATAAAACTGATACTTCTGTTAAGAGAACTACCCCCTCGGTTCCTTTAAAAATGTTTTTTTTATAATCAGAACAACCAGAACAAGGGTGAAGTCAATATAGAAGTACATAAAGAAACTTCTCATGTAAACACTGATGGTAGCAATCAACATCCTTCAGTAAATGTTAGTAATGATGCTGTCTCAAAAACTTTTTTAGTCAAAAAAGGAAATCACACCAAAAGGACAGTGACCACAAAAAGCAGAATGATGACCAGCTCAAATTCGTTGGGGGACGAGATTTAAGGACTTTAAACGTGTTGTCTAGTGAAAGCTTTGATGTTGTAAATTTATCTGATACCTTGTTAACTGAGGCTGAGTTGTGTATTTTAAGGTGTGGTTTAAATTTTGTTCCTACTCGAAAGGCTGAATTCAGCAAAACTGTTATTGACATAAAAAAATACACTCGTAACTTGAACCTTCAGTTCTTAATGTGTAATATATCTAGCTCTAATGAAGGCTTTTTTAAACCTTCTACTTACACACCCTCTTTAAATAATACTATTAGAGTTTTTGAGGAAGTTTGTTTACAAGAGCTTCCAAAATTCTTAAAAACTAATGGTAAATGGGTTGACAATCTGACCCACGTAGAACGCAAGGCTCTTAATGACCTTAGAAAAAATCTCACCTTAGATTTATGAAGAGTGACAAAGGGGGTAACATTGTTGTCATGGATGTAGCCAAATACAAATAGAACATGTTGGACATTGTTAACAACACAGTAGAGTATGAGAAAATATTGTTATTTGACATACATCATAGTTATAGGAACATTCATTCATTTTTATATGAAGCCTTAATGTCTGGTGACATGGATTTTAAAATGAATGACTTTTGTGTCGTTGAAAAACCTAGAGTTGGGGTGTTATTTGGCATCCCAAAAATTCATAAGGATTTGGTTAACCCCCTTTTTAGACCAACTGTTTCCTCACCACATTCTATAACAGAAGGAATTGCTTTAGTTGTTGATGCTCTTTTAAGTCCCTTAACACAGAATTTTCAGTCCTATTTAAAAGACTCTTGGGACTTTTTGAACAAACTTAGAATACTTTCTGAATTAGTCGATCTAAATTTGGTTGAGCATGTAATGTTTTCTATTGATGTTGTGTCTTTGTTTACTTGTATTCCCCATGAGGAAGGAGTTGAGGCAGTCCATGGTTTTTTAACTATGCATTCTAAAATGAAAGTAGGAACTATCTCTTTAGTATGCAGTTTGGTAGATATTATCTTAAACAACAATTTTTTTCTTTTTGACGACAAATATTATAAGCAAAAAACAGGGGTCGCTATGGGGTCAGCAGCTGCCCCTGCTTATGCCAATACAGTCATGGCTTGGTGGGAAACTAATGTTTTGGTTGAAATTGGGAAGCATTATGAAATACTTTTTTACTTGGTTTGTTGATGATCTTTTTTTTATCATCCAGGGTGCACCAGATGTGGTGGATTCATTTTTGGCAGATGTTAACAAGTCCTCTGAATTTTTAAAATTTGTACTTAGTGAAGGAGACCATTTGGTTAACTTTTTGGATGTTACGCTCTGGTGGGACAATATGGAAAACAAGTTTCAGAGTAAGATTTTTCGTAAAAAAACATTTACTAATGGTTACTTACATTACAACAGTAACCATCCCAAACATGTTAAGAAAAATATCCCTAAGGGACAATACATTAGAGCTTTTCGTATGACTACAAAGGACAGTGACTTATTAAAAAAATTTGAACTTATTTCAACAATGTTTGTTAACAGGGGATACGACAAAGTTTTTTTGTACAGTTTGAGTTCGGATATTCTCAACA
>NC_056744.1:797288037-797330537 GCF_019279795.1 Protopterus annectens
GGGCATTATACTCAATAACGGATCTGATAAGTGGGACATTATACTCAATAATGGGTCTGATAAGGGCTGCATATAGTGGCACTATGACTTCCTTGGACCTGGATGTCATGATCTCACTTATAAGTTGGGAGACATAGAATGAATTTCTTACTCATTTGGCCATGTGTTGGTCAAAGGCCAGAATACTGTCTACAGATGTTCTCAGATCCCTGACTATCAGTTCAATACTTAAGAGATGTCTTATCAATAGAATAATTAGCCTGGGTGGCAGTTTTCCCAAAAGGCAGTATAATGCTTTTCTTGGCATTGAGTTTTAGTCCCTGACTTTGACATCATTCATTTGTCTGGGTTTACCATCTTGTAAGATGTTTGCGTCATGGATGGAATCTATGATGGCTTCCCATCTGCAGTCTTGATCACCCAAAGGCCCTTGACATTAGCCTTTACCTCTGAGAAGTAGATGTCAAATAGGAGTGGCCCCAGAATGGAGCTCTGAGGTACCCCACTGGTGACCTGTCATTTAGTGGAGGTGGTGTCACTAATTCTGAATTTCTGGGTCCTGTCTGCGAGCTAGCTAGCAATCCAGTGAGTTATGTAGGGGTTTAGGCCCAGTTCAGTGAGTTTGTCAACAATACCTGACTGGGATATTGTAGTGAATGCATTAGACAGGTTCAGGTAGATGGTATGCACCATTTTCCTCTCATCTATTGCCTTGGTGACCTTCTCAAAGAAATCCACCAAGTTTAGTAGGCATGACTTTCCCTTGTCAAAGCCAAACTGGGTTGGGTCCAGTCTCTGAAGGTTGCATATATCTTTGTTAATCATTTCCAAGATAATTCATTCCATAGTTTTGTATATTAGACTAGTCAAACCAATAGCTCTGTAGTTTCTGGGGTCAGCGGATGGTCCATACTTGTGAAGTGGGATAACCGTTGCAGTCCTCCATTCTCATGGTACAAGCCTGTTTTGAGGCTATAGTTGAAAAGTGACTCAAGTGGTTCTGATAGGTCATGTTTCAAGCTATTTAAGAGGCAACCTGGGATATTGTCAGGGCTCATTGAGGCTGTGTTTTGGCCTTAGCAAGTGCCACCAGGACCTGCTCCCTCTTAGTAGTTGGGAGGGGTATGATAGTAGATATTTCATAGGGTAGGCAAGGAAGAGGAGTGGGAATGAAGTTTGAGCTGAATTTGTCAGCATATTAAGTCACTTTGTCATTGTGCTCAGTGAAGGTTGTAAAACTGACCACCAGTTCAGCACACTAATGTGTGCTGCCCTTGAGGTTTTATACATAGCTGTAGAAGGCCTTGTGGTTGTCTTTAACCTGTGATGCTATCTTGACTTCTTAACTGGCCTTGAACTTAATTAGTCCTCTTAGTTTCCTGTTTTGTTTAATTAGAGAGCTTCTCTCATTATGGGAGTTGCTGTTCCTGATTTTAGCCGTGACTTTTTTCCTCTTACTGTATATACCCTATTATGGTTAGGATTCCACCAGTGTGGTTTGCTTTTAGAGTTTGTTTTGGGTTCACTTTTAGTAAGTACAGCAGCCTCTATACAGCCATTTACATGGTTGTACACGGTTTCTGTGAACAATTATGCATAGGTTGCCATGAACTCGGGGCTGGGAGGGGGACTGAATTTTGACAAACTATCACTTAATAGAATGTAGTTTGCTTTGGAATAGTTCCTAATTGTTACTGGGGTTACACAGTTGATTTTTATTGAGACAGCTTTGTGGTCTAACATCATCTGTGAGGGCATGACACTGGAGGGTGCAGCTCTCTCCAGTAATGGTAAGTACTACGTCCAGTATGCTTGAACCTCTAGCGGGTGAGCACACTATCTGATCAAGGGTATTTGGGTTAATAAAGTTTAGGAATCATTGTACCTGCAAGTATGAGGCAGTGTATGTTTCCCAGTCTATAGATAGGTAGTAAAGTCTCCCAAGAATATTTGGATTAATGGTGAGTGTCTCCAGTAGGGCTAGATATGAGATATGGGATTCTAGGAACATAGATGGTGACATATAGCTTGCTTGGATGTGGTATTGGACCTTGTCTGTGGTGATTTGGATGTGGATAAATTCCAGGGCATCATCCTGTTTAACCAATGTAGATGCTTGTTGCTAATATAGATTGAGACACCTTCACCTTTGGTCCCAGTCTGTGCAGCTGATGGTCTAAATGTCAGGAAGGCACTGAAGCTTTGCATTGCTGGAGTACTTTCTTTGGATTTTGTCTCAGTAATGGCACATTGATCTATATTTTCAAGTGTGAGGAAAGCTTGTAGGGTGTAGTTTCCTGTTTAGGCTCCTAGCATAGACCACTAACACATTTAGATTTCTTTGGGTTTTATTTGCTATGCTATATTTTGCTAGCTTGGACTAGACTTATATAGGCTCCAGGGCCGTTAGCCTAGTACACACCTATGAACCTATGTCAGTTGTTTTTTCAATTTGTCATTGACTAAAAAAGGCTTTAAGGGGTGGATAAAGTTTTAACGAATATTCAGAAGGCTTGGGGAGACAGGCACAGACTATCCTTTGCAAAACACCTTGTTCTGTTAACCATGTACTCCTATGCTGACAGACATTGAATCCCCTTGCAAAGACCCCAGAAACTAATCACGTTACTGAAGTCAATCATCTTTTGGTTGTACTGTGGCAACAGGTTTTGCATCAGCATGTATTTTCTGAGCAATAGCAGGTATAAAACTGTAATGTCTGGCTTTACTTACTGACTGTAAACCTCAGTGATTTGCCAAAACATCATAAATGTTTAAGTTACATGGCAAAACTATGAGGTAAAAGCAAGGATATTCTACAAAAAAGTATGGACACTTTAGAGGTATGGTTAAACCATTCATTCATTTAAACAGTTATTTAAGTAGTCGCACAGCAGCAATATTTTAAATGAATCAGAACGTCGAAGTGTGATCCTCATCTTATGCATTGCTGATCACATCCTCCAATAGTTTGAACCCAGGGCAGCTGGCCCCTTTACCCTTCTCCAGCTATCTTTAATGGGACAAATGGCAACCATCTGGAGCTGTGATATTGCACTGCATTTTCTAGTAAAATGCAAAAGATAGCCAGCATACTTAAAAAATATGTAAGGACAAGCAACTCACCTGCTTTAATGGAAGAATATTAAGCAATGGAGACACATGAACAGTGCAAGGCAGCTTGATAAGCAACATCTTTAGACTGCAAAGACTGCAGGCACAGCCATTCACTCTCAAAAAAACTATTCAGGAATTCTGTTCTGCAATTGCAAGTAAGGAGGTTCTACCCTGATGTCACTCATAGAATGTGGTGGATAAGGAATAACAAGCAAAGTATCTCTGCAGACATGAAAATTTAAACTAGGGAACATTTTTTAAGAAGACTCAGAAAAAAAAGAAATGTACCAGTCGTTGCCTCTATCATTAGGGGAAAGCAAAAAGTGTAAATGGTCAAAGTGTTCTACTTGCATGAATACTTGGTTAAAAGTTTGTGCAAGTCAGCCAAGTGGATAGAAGGAAGTTAATTTATAGGAGGTAGGTAATAGGCAAAGCAGACTAGACAACACCATTTTTCCCATTTAATGTATCAAACTGCTGATGCACAATCGTGTAAATTAGTAATCATAATTGTGCATCAGTAACTTCTATAGAAACATTTAGTGTTATTTGTTGATTTATAGGGCTGACAGCACTGATGGGGCCCCCCAGGTAGCGCCAGACCCTAGGTAACTACCTAGTGAACCTTGTTGTACTAGACCCAGCTCTGATAGTGGCGGTGTTATGGAAAGTGTTTTTTTAAGGGAAATTGGAGGGTTAGAGTTAGAATGCATTAGTAAGGTGGGGCAGGGAAGAATAACCTACATCTTACCTTACAGAAACCTTTTCTATAACACTATTGCAGTTCAGATAAATTTGGTCTGAATGTAGGGAGGGTTTTTATTCATAGATCATAAAAGGAAACTGGTTACTTTTGTAATGCTTTTTATGTTCACTGTTCTCGGAAAATCAGTTTATTGAAATACAAACACTAATCATCTTGCATTTGATACTTTTGTATCTTGATGACTGGTAGCATACTCACACACACACACACACATATATGTATGTGTATATATGTGTGTATATATATATATATATATATATATATATATATATATATATATATATATATATTTTTTTTTTTTTTTATTGCATATGGTTCTATGGTTCTTCCTTACAAGGTCAATACACTACCATGTCAACAGCAAGAAACTTGACAGCAAAAGGTTGACATAAGTAGAAGGTCAACAGTTGTGCTTGAATGACAATCCCCAGGTGAGGGAATATTCCCTTTCTCTGAGGATTGTGCAATCTTGATAATAGTATACATAATTATCAGGGGTTGTGGGGGCTGCAGCACCCCACATAGGAGATGCAGACATGCTTGGACCCTGCAAAAAATGATACTATTTTGCTGGTTGCATGCAGCGTGGGCTTTACTTGAGCATGCATAGTTCAGTGTCAGCATTTCACTTGTCAAACTTTTGCAATCGACTTTCTTGCTGTCAACATTGTGGTGTATTGACCTAATGAGACAGACCCATATATATATATATACATACATACATATATATGTGTGTGTCTGTGTGCGTGTGTACATCTATTCACTTTAGTCAAGTAACTCACACATTGACCTCTAACCTCCAAATAGTCGACCGCAAAATGTCAACAAACTGAATGTCAACACATTGCCATGATTGTTGATCTAGGACACCTGTTACCCATCTTCATATATAGACCAAATGTGGTTGACTAAAAAGATATTGACAAACATGCATTTAGACCAAATGCGGGGTACCCATATAGATGGATAGATAGATAGATAGATAGATAGATAGATAGATAGATAGATAGATAGATAGATAGAGATTGATAGATAGATACTGCAGACTAGGTTCATGGGTACTTACTAGGCTATTGATCTGTGAGTATTTTAAGAATCCTAGGTTTATATTCCCGTGATGGTTTTTTAGTCCTTATATTTTGTGCATGAATAACCCAGAGACATACAGAACATGGATATATTGGGACATTTACTTATTGCAACTTTCTATAAGGGACATGGATGCTAGGCTAAGGGTGAGTTTGTGGTTTCCTATCCTGTCATCCACATTTCATTTGACTAGAGTAAGAGAAGTACTTTGCTTTATGCAGAGTGGAAGATGTCTCCAAAACAGCAGTATTGTCTGTGATTCACATCTGTCCCTTTAACATGTTCTGTCTATGTTGGAAAAGATTGCATTCCCTTTATTGGGTGTTTACACTGCCATTGTTCTTGTGAATTTGTAATCAGTCAGACAGGATAGGGTCTCTTGAGGATCTGTAAGTGAGGTTGATATCACATCTTTGTAGCCTAAATGATATCAATAATTGGGACAAAGCACAGTTTTTATGATTTAGGCCCTTATGTTTTAGTGAGAAAATGTTGTGGTCACTACATTTGCGCCCAGTGTTTTGACAGCTACATAGTGCATTGTATTCAGCAATCAGTTTAATGAAAGCCAAAGTCAACACACTACCATGTCAACAGCAAGAAGCAAAAGGATGACATAAGTAGAAGGTCAACAGTTGTGCTTGAATGACAATCCCCAGGTGAGGGAATATTCCCTTTCTCTGAGGATTGTGCAATCTTGATAATAGTATACATAATTATCAGGGGTTGTGGGGGCTGCAGCACCCCACATAGGAGATGCAGACATGCTTGGACCCTGCAAAAAATGATACTATTTTGCTGGTTGCATGCAGCGTGGGCTTTACTTGAGCATGCATAGTTCAGTGTCAGCATTTCACTTGTCAAACTTTTGCAATCGACTTTCTTGCTGTCAATATTGTGGTGTATTGACCTAATGAGACAGACCCATATATATATATATATATATATATATATATATATATATATATATATACATACATACATATATATGTGTGTGTCTGTGTGCGTGTGTACATCTATTCACTTTAGTCAAGTAACTCACACATTGACCTCCAACCTCCAAATAGTCGACCGCAAAATGTCAACAAACTGAATGTCAACACATTGCCATGATTGTTGATCTAGGACACCTGTTACCCATCTTCATATATAGACCAAATGTGGTTGACTAAAAAGATATTGACAAACATGCATTTAGACCAAATGCAGGGTACCCATATAGATGGATAGATAGATAGATAGATAGATAGATAGATAGATAGATAGATAGATAGATAGATAGATAGAGATTGATAGATAGATAGAGATTGATAGATAGATACTGCAGACTAGGTTCATGGGTACTCACTAGGCTATTGATCTGTGAGTATTTTAAGAATCCTAGGTTTATATTCCCGTGATAGTTTTTTAGTCCTTATATTTTGTGCATGAATAACCCAGAGACATACAGAACATGGATATATTGGGACATTTACTTATTGCAACTTTCTATAAGGGACATGGATGCTAAGCTAAGGGTGAGTTTGTGGTTTCCTATCCTGTCATCCAAATTTCATTTGACTAGAGTAAGAGAAGTACTTTGCTTTATGCAGAGTGGAAGATGTCTCCAAAACAGCAGTATTGTCTGTGATTCACATCTGTCCCTTTAAGATGTTCTGTCTATGTTGGAAAAGATTGCATTCCCTTTATTGGGTGTTTACACTGCCATTGTTCTTGTGAATTTGTAATCAGTCAGACAGGATAGGGTCTCTTGAGGATCTGTGAGGTTGATATCAGATCTTTGTAGCCTAAATGATATCAATAATTGGGACAAAGCACAGTTTTTATGATTTAGGCCCTTATGTTTTAGTGAGAAAACGTTGTGGTCACTACATTTGTGCCCAGTGTTTTGACAGCTACATAGTGCATTGTATTCAGCAATCAGTTTAATGAAAGCCAAGGACAGTATAATTATTACATCCATGGATATGGATGTAATATCTTTAGATATAAACTGTGCAATTAAAAAAGGACTTCCTTACAGCAGTGCATATGCAGTGAGCGAAGGCAAGTTCATTGTCAACATAGGTTTCTTGATCCCTGACAATGGATCAACTTTCAGGAGTGTGTTGTTAGTTTCACAGTTAGGGATAGTCGTGTTTGCCAAAGCGTATTATTACATATTTCTTGGCATTTAGTTTTAGTTCATGGTTTTGACACCAGCTATTTGTTTGAAAAAGGCCCTCTTGGAGGATCTTGGTGTCCTCTTGGGAGTTTATAATGGCACCAGGCTTCAGATGATGTATGTAGATGATGTGGTACTACAAGCAGACTCTGAACAGGAACTTCAGAAATAATAGGGGAATGGACTGCAAAACTGAAGATACACGACATGAACTGAGTGCAGATAAGACAGTTGTCCTGACAGCAAATGGGGAAATAGAAAAAAGCTGAACATTGAGATGGAAGGTAAAACAGTCAAAAAATTTAACAGCTTCAAGCATATGGGAGGGGTGACTGAGTCAGCTGTATTGGGGGTTCGTATTTTACTCAGGTCATATGGTACAGTGACCTCAGAGATGATTATGTTGAAGCACCTTAGATGGAAAGTGCTCACTTCCAAAGAAAATAATTGCCCCAAAAGCAAGTCATTTGATTTCTAGACTTGACCCACTTTTTTAAGAAACAGAACTTCCACAGAATTACACTGAGGCACATGCTTACCCCATACTAAATATCCTGGCAATGACCACACATAAATCTGAGCTAACCAATGACAGGACTGCATGCTCTAACCCCTCCTTTCATCATTGTGAAGTCTTATTTTTTTATGCGTATATTAACAAGAGCCCACTGCTGTTGAAACTGGGAATGGACTACATTAGAAAACAAGATGGAGAGGACAAACCAACAAAACTACTGTATGCAGATAATGTGACATTACAACTAGACTCTGAACAAGAACTTCAGCAAATGATAGGGGAGTGGAATTCAAAACTGAAGGCATGTGAGATGAAACTGAGTACAGGCAAGACAATTGTCAAGGCAGGAAAATCAGAAGAAGCCAAAAATTGAGATAGAACAGAAAACAATAGAAGAGATTAACAGCTTCAAAATGTATACCAAATAAGTCCACAAAAACTAAGAAAAAACAAAAAGGAGGATACCAAAGACCCAAATCCACTCACATTGTTTTATTAAGTGCTTTTGTCCCCAAAGTAAGGACTTCTTCAGAATACCAAATACAGTTCACAGTGTGTCTTATATACTTCCCATACTTAATTGGGAGATAATTATCAACCCTAAAAATGCCATTTCTTAAAGTGATACAAACCCTCATCAAACATTTATTAAACAATACAATCGGACACATAAATATATGACCCCCATCTACATATGTGTTACATTAAACACTATAAAACCTTTTGACATAAGATTAATATTGATAAAAATGAAAATAAAAATGAAAAATAAAAATTAAAAAGGTGCATTGGATGTATCACAATGCAAGTTTGGCTTTGAGCCTAAGTACTGGGATAATTGATAAGGTCTCATTTAGTCCCAGATTATATCATGGCATTAGTCCGAAGTTGCCATTTGAGATTTTTGGTCTCTAAATAATTTTCGATCAGCCCCACTTTCTGCCCCAATTCCATATGATCTATTATTATAAATTTGAAAAAAATGATCAGCATTTTTTAAGATATGTACTACTAGGGCATTTTTTAGCTCTTTTTCTGTATATCATAATGGTGTTGGTATACTCTATTTCTAAAACAGTTTTTTGTTTTTCCTATGTAAAAACATGAACATTTTTGACATAGGGCAAGGTATACCACAAATTTTGTGCTACAATTCTACCTCCTATATAATTTTATTATCCCAAAAGTTTCCAAGTTTGACTTCACTTGATTCTAAAATAAATTTGCACTGTGAGCAATACCCACATTTACTCATTTTTCCTGTTTGTTTGGGGGTATTTAACCCTTTCCAACATGTTTTTCAAACTAAAATCCTTTTTATATTTAATACGTGGGTCTTCCTCCACAATTTTGATATAATCAGGGTCACTACCAAAAACATTCCAATTCTTTTTAATGATTGTGCTAATGTCCTCAAACTGTCTATTATACATTAATACTAACCCATTCCTAAACTTCCCAATGTCCTTGTTAATGCTATTATTCACTAAGATTCCAGTGCTAGATCCTAATAGTAGAATATAATAGCCTCCTATTCTTTTTTTCCAATACCTCTCCAAAAATGTTATCAAGGAAAGAAATTGGATACCCCCTTCTAACCAACACGTTCTTTAATATTTCACTTTGTTTTAAAATTTCGTCCATGTTAGAAACCATTCGAGCTAACCGAACACATTGACCTTTTACTAAAGACTTTTTTTGATGATGGGGTGCCAGAAGTTGAAATGTAATAATGTGTTGGAATAAGTGGATTTCCTATAAATTGTAGAATTAAATTCACTCCTTGTTCTATTTTTGATAATAGAAATATCTAAATAGTTCACTTCTTCTGTGCCTCTAGGAAATCTGTGGTGTTATAGATATATTCAAAAAACTCTCCTAATCTTTCCCTGGTACTGGTCCAAAAAATGCTAATATCATCAAGGTACTGTCCATATAAGGACCAACACTGTGAAAAATTAGAGTTCATTATATATTCCATTTCCCAATATGCAAGTACAATGTTTGCAAAAATGGAGGCACATGCTCCCCCATTGTCACACCCTTCCTTTGCCTAAACAACTGCTGTTTGAAAATTATATAATTATTGTAAAGGACCACTTCCATCAGGGTCCTGATTTAAGGATCCTATCATGCCCAAGCCTAGAATCTTGACATAGGTAGGAATAAAACCACTCAATCCCTGTTGTATGTGGGATCACTGAAAATAAATCCTTAATATCAATTGTGACAAATAGAAGTTCTTCGCTATATATTGCATTAGATATTTTGGTCAGACAATCCCATGAACGTTTTAAACACTAGGGATGATTGACCATAATATGCTTGAGCTGTTGGTCAATAAATTTTGTGATGGGAAATGTTTTTGAACCTTTGGCATCCACTATAGGTCTAAGTGGTGGATCACTCAATTTTTTTATGTATTTTAGGGATGTCAAAGATAGAGGGTGTCCTACCATGTGTTACCATTAAAAAACTATTTTCAGATATACTTATTTGGTTGTTAATCAATAAATCTTCCAATAATAAATCAAGTTTGTGATAAGCAGTATTAATTTCATTAATACTTGTTTCATCATAGGTATCAGCAGATAAGACAGTTGTCCTGACAGCAAATGGGGAAATAGGAAAAAGCTAAACATTGAGATGGAAGGTAAAACAGTTGAAAACGTTAACAACTTCAAGCATATGGGAGGGGTGATTGAGTCACTGTATTGGGGTTAGTATTTTGCTCAGGTCATATGGTACAGTGACCTCAGAGATGATTATGGTGAAGCACCTTAGATGGAAAGTAGGGCTCACTTCCAAAGAAAATAAATAATTGCCCCAAAAGCAAGTAATTTGATTTCTAGACTTGACCCACTTTTTTAAGAAATAGAACTTCCACAGAATTACACTTAGGCACATGCTTACCCCATACTAAACATCCTGGCAATGCCCACACATAAATCTGAGCTAACCAATGACAGGACTGCATGCCCTAACCCCTGCTTTCATCATTGTGAAGCCTTATTTTTTTGATGAGCATATTAACAAGAGTCCACTGCTGTTGAAACTGGGAATGGACTACATTAGAAAACAAGATGGAGAGGACACACCAGCAAAGCTACTGTATGCAGATAATGCCAAACAAGCTGAAAAGTAAGGTGTACAAAACAATTGTGCAAGTAGTACTTCTTTGTGGTACAGAAACATAGGCTGAGAAGGTAGAGCAATCAAGGAAGCTACAGGTGATGGAGATGATGTGCCTGGGATGAGTGGTAAGATGCGACTGTGAAACAGATGAAAAGGGTAAAATTATGGTCGTTGGGACACATGTGCATGTACGCTGAATGAAGAAAATCTGGGATAGACAGAAAGGAAGCTAGAGGAGATGAAGACATTCAGGAAGGAGATGGATATATAGTGTGAAACAAGCCCTACAACAGTCAGGCATGACTGTCAAAGAAGGTGGGATTGACATTAACTCAAGACATGATGACATTTTACATGCCACACCAACCCTTACTGAAAAATGGGAAAAAGGGGGTGGTTGATGATTACGATGATGATCATGATTAGCAATATATAATAAGATGAACAGTATACCTAACAAACCTAGAAAGAACGTCTTGAATAAATTTAGTAATTTCTTTCTCCATAAGAGTACACACTTTTTTATTGGTGATATATTCAATTTTCTCATCTTAGTATTAGACCATTGCTTGACCTGTTTCTAAACACATTTCAGCATATCTTGTGTGGAACAGTATTGGGGAAGAGGTTCAATTTCATAGTGAAGTCTGTCCTTATTATGGTGGATGGGGTAAGGATCCAAATCTTGCTAGGCTGTAGTAAAAAAGTTGCTGTGGAGTACACCATTGTAAAACATAAGTCAGTGGTGAGACTGACAAACTAAACTTCTTCATTGGTAAGCATTTGCAGAACATATGCATATAATGTCTATATCAACAAATCCAAGTGCACTTGATCTAGAGTGAAGCCCAGTAGTTCAACTTTCACTAGGAGACCATTATCCCACATAGAAGACTGGGATGACCTTTTTCCATATCCAAAGCAGGTTTTCAATCTGCTAATTTCCTTGCCTGCCTAGCATTACATTCATCTATCTGTGCTATGCAAGTCCTCATGACTCTGTCTAAGGAGTGTCAGCTTACTCTCAATAGTTTCCCATACAATGAGTGAAATATGCATATTGGCAACATGTGGACCCTTGCTACTATCTGCTGCTTGAAGGACATGTCTCATGTACTGCATAATAGGGGAAAAGGACTGCAATGCATTACCTCCCTTGCCTCCTAACTAAGACTAGGCAATTACATATCAGATGCAAAAATGGTGTGAACTTCTTGTTCATCAACAACTTGTTTCACATCATCCAACCATTCTGACCCCTTCTCCTGTTCTAATATGAAGTCTCCTCCTTAAACTACAGTTTGGAGTACCCCAGAAGATTGCAGCTAACTTCCCGGATCATTTAGGGTCTATTTGTTTATAAAGTATTTTAAGTGCTTTTTGGGCAGAGCTTATTTCAACAACTTCAAATTTGTTGGGAGTCTGTCTGTATACCAAATGACTGCACAGTGAGTGTACAATCCAAGTATACCCATTTCTAGCTTGACACATGCTAGCCTTTGGAGTGTCCTAGAAAAAAAATCTATTCCAACAATAATGCTTGCATGTCTATTTCGAGTAGTAGACTCCAAAATCCTAAAAGCCAAGAAGGTGCATGCACTGTCTCTTTGAACATGTCTCCTTTCTCTATCTAGTATGAGCAGAGAGTATAGGTTACCTAATTTCATCACCAACTTCTGACATACAGGAGATGGAGGGTGTTGAAAAACAGAATACTAAAGTGACCATGAATACTTTACCTGCAGCTCCGATGGTGAGCAGAAGCAACACTTTCAGAGGTGTACCCTTAACAATATTTTGTGCCACACAAGTTTAAGATTCATGTTTAATGTTGTGTGAAGGCTGAGATGCATACATATACCCAAATTTCTGGGTGCCAAATTGCTCCTATTTAAATTAATGCACCCACTTGACTGCTTGGAAGACTGCACTGCATCACATGATAGAAATACATCTGTTTTCTTTAGATTTTTCGTTAAATTCTTGCAGCATTTTTTCAAGTTCTGAGGAAAGCTAGACTGGATCTTGGTTTAACAGATACATAATCATCCACAAACAATAAAGTATTGTTTTCTATTCTATAAGCTGACCAGTCCTTGCATATTTGTCTAAGTTACACAAGAAGCTGTACGGCTATAAGAAGCAGCACCAGAGAGACAGGGCATCTCTGCCCGATGCTCTTAATCTGCCTGAAGGAGGTTGGTAAAATATCAGTGGAAAGCACTGCCACATGAGGAAAAGCATATAGAACTTTGAAAGCATGTGTGAAAGGTGAGGACGATTCTATTACATGCATCGTGCACCATAAGTAGCACCACCTTAAGGATAAAATGAATTCAAAATCACTGTAAATATCAGTAGCATATTCTGGGATGCATTTATAAGCCTGGATATAATTCACTAATTTGTGGATGTGATCTGCACCTGACCTACATTATATTAAATTGAAATGGGCATCTTCTGTTACATAATGAAATACTGCTTTCTGTCTGCCTGCTAATATCCTGGTATAGATATCACCATGCAGGTTTATAAAGCATATTGTTTGGAATTTTACTATTGACCTACTTTTTTTTCCAGTGCAGGTGTCAGCCTCCTTGTGTTGAGCCTAATTTATTGCATTTGTTTTGGCAGTATCTTCCAAAACTTCAGTTATAAGAACTGCAAGTCTGTTGATAGTCCCACTTTTCTCCATGCTGTGTGTTTAGCCTTCAGGTCTGATGGTTACAGGAATCTCTGACATGATTAATTCTTGTGACTGCCAGTAGATGCAAATCACAGATTCTATATTAATTTCTGAAGCATTTTATTAAATTGCAGGTCTGCATCTGGAGTGTTTTTTCAACTTTCAAATTAAAATAGAAGGGGATAAATTAAATGTGCCCAGAGAGCCACACTGGAAAAGTGACTTACAGGATGATGGTAGGCTCTGTCACCTCACCACCACTATGAACCTTAATGCTAGCTTACATGGCAGTTTACTATCAAAATTGCTAATGTCAGAATGAAATCCAGTCAAAATCCAGAGTAAAAACACCAGTGTTCTACATATTAATTAGCTGAAATTGTTGAACTGAAATACCGAAGAACAATTTACCTGCCTGCTTTCCAGGAGTTTGAACAGATACAGTTCAGTAATGCACACCAATGGAATTCAAGTTTCTGCACGTGGCAAGCCCCCCCCTGCACCCCCCCACAAGCTATATATTCCAACTAAGAGGTCGCACTACAGTGAGGAAAAGGATAAATTTCCCAATCCACACTATACCTTAATCTCTATTTGTAACATTGATCACGTATAAGCAAATGCACAGTGGCATTCGCTGCAAAGGACACTCTCAGAATTGAAGATCAGCAATACAAGAATCAGCCAACTAATGTTCAACATTCCTGTGTTCGCCAAACCTTCATTCTTCATTTGATGTAAACCTTACATGGCTACAGTTATCCGAGCTCATCCAACTAACAATGACTCATAGGCTGCTATACTCCTGTAAATGTATAGCTTGATTTGCTATACCCTTTCTATATCATTTCATCCCACAAACACCAATAAATAAATAAGGTTACCATACAGTAGCTACATAGTCAAACAAAAGACTGACTTTGGTCTCAACACACAAGCTCTTGTCTTCAAACAAGACTGCAATTTGTCAATTAATTGTCATATATTCAGTAGCTGTTTTTCTAATTATTGTGGGTTACTCGAGCTAAGTAAATGGCCACAAGTCTTCTTTTATTTGTCAGGCAATATACGATTAAACTTCTGTCCTGTCATTTAATTCATTGTTCTTGTTCCTCTATATTTACCCACCTCTTTACCTTCCCACTCTCACTGATCCAGCTTTGGCAACTATCTGATTCCTTATAAATCCTATGTTCTTATCTCTACACTCAACCAGCTGCTTATCCTGTCTTACCCCTACCTCATCTTCTTGTGCTCATTGCTTTCTTCTTTCTGATATTTCTTAAGATCTAATAACTAAATAAAACATGCTGTAGTTCCAAAACCAAAATAACTCAATCTGAACAGTTACAGGGCTCCAATGAAGGCTGTCCCTCCTTAATAGAATGCAGAATAAATTCACAAGTTCACCACCATGTCTCCGAAATAAAATTTGATCCAAAAAAACAAAAAGCAATTCATAAACAAACTTAAAAAGATGTTAAAACCAGAAAATGATTAAGAGCTTTCATCCCCTTACAGGAGACTTCATCAGAATTGAAATTATTTAACTACTACAAAATTATAAATGATATCACTGCTTCCTACTGGTTCAGGCTTAATAGGATCAAAAAACTGTGAGTTTATTTTGCATTCTATTAAGGAGGACAACCTTCAATTTCTTAAGATCTGTTGAACATTAGTTTAGACGGCCTGAAGTTTTGCTTTATTTTTCATATATCAAATATCCTCTACCATCTAGGTGCATCATATCTGTAAGTGCCACCTACTTTTATTGTATTTATCTTATATCCATTACAAACTTGCACATACAAAGTAGAACATCAAGTTTATACCAATGAACAGCCTGCCACATGGGGTTTCTTATTACTGCTGCCAGCTGTTATCAGTCATGGTAGGGCCTATACTGGGAATTGTAGTGACATCATGTGACAGTTCACCACTAGACCAGTACATGATCATGTGGTGCAGAATACATCATGTGTTAAACATCCTGAATGCAGTAGCAGGGTCATACTGAAGGCAACCCAGACTTAACCAGGCAAAAGAAATGGTCTTTCAGCAGGCCAAACACACTCTTGATGATAATACTTGTCTGGGACAGGGCGGTGTTATATTTTTCTTTGGCAGCTCCAGTGGGGTTCTAAACAAATGTCATGAATCAAGAAACAGATGGATAACTTTTGTCACCTGGAAAACACAAGAAAAGGAAAGAAAAGTGGGAGGGACACAAAAAGGGAAGAGTGGTTGAGTACTAAGCAATACATTTTCGAACAATAATTAATTAGGTAATTAAAATTAAAACTTCCACTTGCCAACAAGATGACCATGGGGCATCCTACCACATAGGAAGAGGTGGTAGAGTGAGCCTGTGTGCCAGATATGGGAATCAATGGCATGCCATGAAGCTGAGTCAAAACATTGGTGATACACCCCCATGCACCCCACACTACCTGGCAACTAACCAAATGGTAGCCCTTCCAGTTTTGGTACTTGAGGGCAAATGGCCTCTATGAATTGTGCCAAGGCTGTGCTTAGGCATAACTAGGCCAGATTGCCATTATGCCTTTGTGTAGTGACTATGAATACCACCCAGTCTTTTAAAATGCTTCATGGCACAGATGTTTGAAACCTCATGTCAGTATTTCAGGCAAAACTGCACACATTTATTTCATTACACAATGTGTAAAATGTCATTTTTGTTTCGGTTTTGTATTGCTTGAAAATACCTATTGAATAAATGCATTTGTTATCATTAAATCTCACTATAAATATATAGATATCAATTTTTTTTCTGCTTTAAAAGTGCTTGACAGAGAATGCCTAATTAGATTAATACATAAATATAGTTATTGCAGTTGCTTTAAAGGAAAACTCCACCTTCTCCTACAGGTTAACTCAACTCTTGGGTTGCTTTTCTCCCTACAATATGATTCCAGTACTGTGTAGGTACCTGAAACCAGCTGGTACTTTATAAAACTTTAATTTCTTCACTTTGGTATCAAAGGAAGAGAAAGACCACTCGCTTGTTTTTTTAAGCTTAACTTCTCACATAAGTTGCAGAGGAATTTGTCTGCACCTGCATGACACACCACAGACAGAGAAATTTGTAGTCAGGAGCTTGGGCTGCTGTAAGCAAGACAGAGAGGTGTGAAACTGTTTTCCATTGTCTTTATTGCAGAAAGAAAGAGAACTTACACTGATTCACAGCTGCTTCCAATGTAGCCATGCCTTTCATAGCAAAACATAGCAATTACATCAGTCAGTGGTTCAAAGTAAGTTGTAACCTCTTTTGACAAATTTCCATAAGCAGCATCACAGTATTGAAATGCTAATCTTTAAACTTTTAAATCTTTGTTGTTAATACTACTTTACATTTTAAGATGACTTAAATGTAGTATCAAATATGTCTGTAACATATAGGGGAAAGTCAGAAAATATTTTTCTTGTAATTCTTATAAAGTATCAGTGTGGGAGTAGGGGCTGTCAATTCATCTTGGACTACAAAAAAGATACTTTGAACAAAGGCCTACAATTTAGCAATTGTTTTGATTGCAGCTGTGTAATTCCTTAGTATACTATAAAACAAGCCCTGAGACACACACACATGAGGGTTATTCAAGAAATAAAAGAAGCAGTCCTGTTACAGACAGTATATAAGATGACAGTGACTGACACTAATATCATTATATGTCAATGGAATGGGAATACACCTTCACTTATATCTAGCATGACTCATATAAAGCAGACTTGAAATGGATTGTGGAAAAGAGAAAGGCTTAAAGAAAAATAAGATCACATTGATATGTCAAGCCCCATTGACAGCCATTTTGCAGAAAACATATTAAAATTCTATAAGAAACAGTCAGAGGGATTTTAGAGTTATTAAAATAACTCGTAAAAAGGACAGTGAAAAAATAGATTTTATTTTTAGTTCTAGGGCGGAGTTTTTCTTTAAGAAATTAAACTATTACAATACTGTTTGTAATTTGTGGGTTTATGAACCTGGCAATTATGAAAGTTTGGCTCAAAAATATGTAAATTATACTTTCAACCAAATGCCTAGTACTAGCTAATAAACATATTCATTTATCACTATTCCTCCTGAGACACTTAACTATGAGCATGCAGTACCATTTCAGAAGCATTGTATCTCACTTTTTACTTTTTGCCCATAGATCTACTATTCTGTCTTGTTCATCAACTGATAACCCACCATCAATAAGCTCTGCTTTTAGTGGTTGCCCTTAAGAATGAATCGAATAACCTTTAAAACACAAATTTTGGACTGAGATCTAAACTATATTATACACATAAGAATGCAAGAAATATAGGACAAGACAGGACAAACTTGGCAATATATGCACGAAAAAAAAAAATCACAGGAAGCAGTTTCTACAGAAATAATGTATAGCAGACATAATATCAAATGTGTTCACTGCATTTGGTAATATAAGGTGCCCTACATAAATTACTTAAACATATTTTGTCATGGTGCAATATACCATCTCCTATAATGGTACTGTACTGTGCAATGAAACATCTATCACTTACAGATGCGTACTTCATGCATTATGAGTGACTGCATAGTTTGATATCTTTTGTATTGATCGCCTGTGCACAAAAGTCTTTTTACAGCCACTGTTCATCATTCACAGACATCTGATTTTGCTTACTTGGAGAGTAATGTGATGCTACAAGTTAAATATATCAGATGTGCACACACACACACACACACACACACACACACACACACACACACACACACACACACACACACGTTAATATGCAGAGATATGTCAGGGATTCATGCTCCTAAGTTGTTCCCCACTCATCACTGTAATTTCCTTACAAAGATATCAGATGCACACACAGACAAACACACACACACACACACACACACACACACACACACACACACACACACACACACACACACACACACACACACACACACACACATGCACACAAACACACACACACATGGACACATGCATACTCACACACACACACACACACACACACACACACACACACACACACACACACACACACACACATTAATGTGCAGAGATATGTCAGGGATTCATGCTCCTAAGTTGTACCCCACTCATCACTGTACTTTCCTTGCAAAGATATCAGATACACACACACACACACACACACACACACACACACACACACACACACACACACACACACACACACACACACACACACACACACACACACACAGACACACACACACAGACACACACACACAGACACACACACACAGACACACACACACACACACACACACACACACACACACACACACACATTAATGTGCAGAGCTATGTCAGGGGTTCATGCTCCTAAGTTGTACCCCACTCATCACTGTGCTTTCCTTACTGTGCTCTATATCATCTGCCTTTCTGATATTATGAGCAATGAATGTTGTAGGGAAGAAAAACAGTGCATAAAGGTATAGCATTCCAAAAATAGGGAATGCTATAAAGGAGAGAACATCTAACATTAGGGTTCAGAGTATTATTACTCTTGCCTATGTAATACTCACATGTACCTGAGTATTCCATCTAAAGATTACCCTACCTAGTTTATTGTGATTTTTCTTATCAACAGTCTAGGTCATAAGTAGTATCTCACATATACTAAGGTGCAACACCACAGATATCATTCTCAAAGTAACTGGAAAGGGACACAAATTTGTAGTTAAAATAAAAATATTACAAAGTAACAGTCACACCCTAGCAACGCAATCATTGCCTACTGTTTACAAGTAACATACTAATAATACCTACTGAAGAATTGCTTGCAGGGTATAGTTGGCAGCTGCCATCAAATTTTTCCATGCAATTGTTTTGGCTCTTTCCTGTTTAGTTATCATTATGAAACAATGCCATATTACACTCTTCTGCCATGCTGCACGAATAGCAGAGATACAATTATTTCTTCTACCCTTAAACTGTACAATTCTGCTTTGCTTAACAGATACAGTATGTGACCATAACACTTATTCTATATATTTATTTGCACATTTGTTTGCTTAGTTATTTTAACTTTTTCCCAAGGAAAAAAATCATTTTTTTGTCTACATTTAACCTCATCCAGTATTAGTGGAAAATGGATACACATGAATGCCACATGAATGCCAGCTGGTGGCAACTGAATCTAGTTTCTGTGTTTATATCATTAGTAAGCATATGATGACTATATTACAACCTGTGTAAAACATCAAGCAATATGAATAAGGTTCTTTGTGAATCATTTCTCTTCTCTGCTAAAACATTCCATGGTCATTTATAGTTAACATGCACAAACATAGGTATATGCATATATTTGTGGAAATGCATGTGTATGCATAGATTGTTACACACACACACACACACACACACACACATATTTTATATATATATATATATATATATATATATATATATATATATATATATATATATATATGTAAATGTACCAGACACTGTGCAGAAACATTCCCTGGGATTCAGCAAGCAGCCGTGCAGGAATAAGTTATTCCTGCATGGCAGGGACCATTCCTGTTCAGCACAGCAGCATGTCCTACATATTTATGAAGGCGCACTGCCATGTTCTAAAACAGACATAGTACTGTGTATGAGCGCAGGGTATGTGTGTGTGAGAGCAGAGCTGTCACAATATACACACCCCCTGCACTCCAGAAGTGCCTTTCAGCAATTTAAAATGAGCGAGAATGCTCATACCACCCCCGACCCATCAGGATAACAAATCTGGGTCAAAGCCATAAGGGATAATTGTCCCTACCAAGACAAATGTTGCCAGAACAACAGATGTAGCATAAGCACATAGCGCACACCTCCCAACCCGTCAGAGTAAGGAATGTGGACAAAGCCAAAAGGGACAATCATCCCGCAAAGCAGAAAGTTGATAGAATAACAGGTTCGGCATTAGCAGGGATATTCTGAAGGATACAGATAAAATAACACAGCAATTTTTTTTTAAAAAATGCGATAATCTTTAAGCGTAGCTGCGTGGGTGTGCCCGTTGCTTAGCTACACTTAGTTCAGCTTAAACAGCACAAGAAGTTAAATAGCAAGTTAAATAGCAAGCAACATGCAGCAAAAGCAGGATTTCAATAGTGTAGTGGTTAGAGTGTATACTTTCCAAGCAGCCATTCTTGGTTTGATCCCCACTATAACCAATTTGCATTTTACATGTGAAAGCAGTACACAAACATTTATTTTTACAATTAGCTACTAAGAGTACTGCATTAGGTCCAGATGTGAGGTATCAGTTTAATAAAGTTGTGAAACCCCCATATAAACACAATTGCCCCATACAGTATAGTCACACATGAATAAATGTAAAGAAAGCACATTGGAGGATGTCAGGGTCAGTAAACAAATGTATAATATGTAATGAATGATGAATCAATGCCATACAGCAGATAATCTACAAAATGAAAAATAAGCAATGCCAAGCATTTCACACCTCTGCTTACCAGGTTTAAGCATTGTGAAAATATGACTGCTAAGCAATGACTAGCCTAGCTAAGTGGATTTGCCCTTTGGTAAGCAGTGCTGAACCTGTTCCTTTAAGCACTGCCAACCTTAGCTAAGCAGGTTTGCCCGTAGCTTAGCTTAGCTCAGCATATTCAAATCCATAAAATCATGGAAAGGGCAGGAAGTTGGCCATATTTAAACCCCACAGGTGGAAATACAGCTCATAACTGGTTGCAGCTTTCCACTGTAGGTAGTATGGCAGGAGTTGGTGAGGACATGCGCTTCCATGAGCAGCTCTGGAAAATACAGGAGTCCAAGGTCATAGTAGGACTCCTGGTACAAAATCATGAGTGCTGCAGGGTCAGTAGCAAGGCTCCCAATATAAAGATAAAGACTGGGACCATCTCGTCCATGATCTCACCAGTGCCACTGGTATCCCTCAGACTGGTGAGCAGGTCTGGCACCACTATGCCTACTTGAAGCAGAGAAAGAGGGAGCTCTTGGACAAGTGGGTCCAAGAAGCAAGGCAGAGGGGTGATATCCCAGCAGTGTGTAAGTACTCATACCAATAACTGTTTACTAATGTCCAGCCTGTGTATATGATGGATAGGTATGCCTAAATATTTCTCTATTTCCCTTACAGCTGCAGCTGAGTGGGCTGTGAATCAGGAAGCCCATGCTAGTAGGCTGCAAAGGCTGTGTCACGAGGCTGATGAGTAACAATACTGCTTGTAGCAGTTATACCAAATAAATATAAAGTAGCAGAAAGTCACCTGGAAGTATAAAAGCTGTGTATGGGTTGTACTGAATAAACCAGACAATATGACAGTAATAGTCCCATATAGGTCATATTTAAATAAAACTGCAACTGCCTGGCAATAAAGCTCTAAATCCTGGACTGGTTGTGTTTACTCTGTTATTGCATGGCATTTATTGTTGCATTCTCTGGATAGTAATGTTGTGTTAACCATAGTTACCCACACTGTGCTACATAAAAAAATGTCTAGGAATGTCTGTATAAGACTATTGTAAGAACAAGATCAGATTGTACAACGAAGAGAGACTTAGAAAGAAAACACTAAAGAGCTAGACAATAATATCCAAATAGCACACTCCGCTGAAACTTAAAATTGTTGCAATTTTAGCAGACACAGCCATGGTTCGAATCCTGGGAGTGGTAGAAAGCTGAATGTATAATCATACCTCTCAACTGTACAGATATTTTCAGAATGTCCAGATAATTGGCTCATATTTTTTGCATGTTGTTCTGCCCCCTGGCAAATCAGTGGGATGATCTCAGAATTGTAGTCACTAAATAATGACATAACATTTGATTTTCAGGTCTCAAAACCTTCAGAAAATGTATATTAAAATAAATCCTGTCACTCTAGCAACTCTACAAGTTTATGAGAGCAATATTCAAAATATGACCCTATTTGTACCCCCATGTTGTCAAGCTTTGTCCAACGTTTTTGCATTAAGAGATTGAGAGGTATGTGCATAATATTAACTCGGAATCTGGGAATATGTGTAGAAACAGTAGTGTTAACAAACATTCCCTCCACACATCTGTCAGAAAAGAAAACTGTGCCTGCCAATAAAGATTTAAATCCTGGACTGGTAGTGTTTACTCTGGTATAGTATGGCCTGACATGTAGCATTCAGTAACATCTGATATCAGAATAGTACTGTTGTGTCAGCCACTGGATCTCACACTGTGCTACATACAAATATGTCTAGGAATGTCTGTATAAGACTGTTGTAATTACATGGTCAGATTGTACAACCAAGAGAGACTTAGACAGAAAACACCAAAGGAATAGACAGCAATATCCAAATAGTACACTCTGTTGAAACTTAAATTGTTGTATTTTTGGCAGACACAGCCATGGTTCAAATGCTGGGAGTGGTAGTAAGCTGTATGCATAATCATACCTCTCAGCTGTACAGATTTTTTCAGAATGTCCAGATAATTGGCTCATATTTTCTGCCTGTTCCTCTGTCCCCCCCTGGCAAATCAGTGGGATGATCTCAGAATTGTAGTCACTAAATAATGACATACATTTGATTTTCAGACCTCAAAACATTCAGAAAATGTATATTAAAACAAATATTGTCATTCTAGCAACTCTCCAAGTTTAAGAGAGCAATATTCAAAATATGTCCCTATTTGTACCCCCATGTTGTCAAGCTTTGTCCAGAGTGTGTGCATTAAGAGATTGAGAGGTATGTGCATAATATTAACTCAGAATCTGGGAATATGTGTAGAAACAGTCAGATAGTGTTAGCAAACATTCCCTCCACAGGTCTACCAGGTAAAAGATGTAGAATTTAGCTATAAGACAGTTGAAGTATACACTGTGTGCAAACATATTGCTGCCCAAACCAAGGCCATAGGGTATTGTAACAATACCTGTACGTTAATGATTAGAACACTGATCATTAAAGTTGTGAGTACTGAAAGGATATATAAGTTGTTAATTGACATCTCTCTCTGTCCTCCCCACGATATCTGCAACAATAATCTAAATACACAAATCAATGGGTATGTTTACACCAAACCTACTGTTGGGACATATGTCCTATTACTCAATATATATTGAAATGTGTTTCTATTAATGTTCCATGTTGAAATACTATAATTGGTGGCCTGTTGCTATCAAAGTAACCTGCATGCCATTGTAGTGGTCACTGTGGTTCCATATATGCATGCCTTCTGTTTGCTATGCAACTGTTCCAAATCTGTTTTTTTTTGGTTTAATGGGAATATCTATGCATGCTGTTATAACTAATCCTGGATTGTGTTGACTTTTACTAACCCACATATGTTTTAAAACTGCAACACCATAGCACATTTGGGAAGGCCGGTCCCAGCGGACCCACCTGTCCCACCTGGTCTGGCCATGGCACCGAGCCACAGCACATCTGGGACCCACACTGGGACCTCCTCATCTGCTGGTCTTGCACCATCTTTGGGTGAAACTGCCTCAGGAGATGGGGCTTGCCCCCCCGGGAGTGGGCACAGACAGGATCCTGTCACCCAAAGTCAGATCCGGGGATTGGTGCGTAGCGAGCACTGAAGGGAATTTGGAGATCTGCTTTGCTAGCTTGAGGGCCACGTGGTTGCATTTAGACAGTCAACCTGCCCCTCCTACTCACCCCTGTATGCTGTCTTGTCTGTCTTCCTACCCAACCTACCTCCCCAAATATACCTACTATCCTTCCCCAATATCCCACTCTCACCTTTAAAAAAAAGGGCAATCTGTTCCCAACAAAAACATTTCACTCCATACATAGCTGTCCATTTTGCACACATGTCCACTGGACACATGTAATCTGGTCTAATTGGCTTCACAACACATTATTGTTGTCCTCACCCCTTTCTCAGGGATTTGAGTATCCAAATCTACCTCCAAATTCAGTATATATGCATAGCTGTTGCTGTAGAAGAAATGGACAGCTATGGACCTTCCCTACAGCTGTCCTGTACATCCCTAGCTTCTTTCCCTATTGTTTTTCCCTCTGTGTACCACTTTTTCACCACTTTCCTACACCCCTTTTTCTTTTCTTTTAAAGAAATTAGCATGGGGTAAGTGGGCGTAAGCAGTTTTAAGCAGTAGTAAGCGGGTTTAAGCCTGTTTGTGCAGCGGCAAGCAATGGCTACACAGATTAAGCACTGTCAGGCTAACTGTCTGTAAGCTTATTTAACCGGAAGTAAACAATGCTTACTACTGTGCAAACCCATTTACAACTGCTTAAAAGTGCCTTAATCACTCTATATCCAACAGCCCTTGTTCTGCCCAGCAACAAAATAATTAGCCCTTGCAAGTCTGGAACACAGAACCCTGCACACCATTGTCACAATGATTTACCACTAAGCCATTTGAGCTGTATATAACTGTGATGTTTTCTCAAACATATCATGCAACACAGTCATTCAACTGTAGGGAAATTTATTTTTATATGTAGATGTATAAATATATATATATATATATATATATATATATATATATGTAAACGTACAGGTCTATCTCTCTCTCTCTCTCTCTATATATATATATATATATATATATATATATATAAAATATATGTGTGTGTGTGTGTGTGTGTGTGTGTGTGTGTGTGTGTGTGTGTGTGTGTGTGTGTGTGTGCGCATGTGTGTGTGTGCATATGGGCTCACTACATAATCTCAAAATTTTGAAATATCAGATTTTCAAAATCTCGAGACCATATAGCTGAAACCACTAAATACCGAAAGACCAGAAGTGCGAATTTCAAAATCCCGAACACTACACTAAACATACACCACACACATACACATACACACACCTTCACCCAAAACACAAACACACAAACCTACGCTACATACAAGAAGGGGGGATAAGCCCCCTGCACCCCACATGTGGGGGGCTGCGCTCACCTCACCCCCCTACTTAAATATTCTAACTCCAAGGTCGCACTACAATGACAAACACACGAAAACATCACCACACACCTACATTCCCCTCATACACACACATCACAGTTACAACACACACTTACACACACACTAAAGGCCCTAACCAACACACTTAAACATAGATACTTACCTAACCTTCCACCTATCCATTCACAAACCGCAACACCCGAAGCGCTACTTCAAAATCTCCGAACTTTAGTATTTTGAAATTCACGTTTCTGGTCTTTCTGTTTTTAATGGTTTCAGCTATATGGTTTCAAGATTTTGAAATTTGATATTTCAAAATTTCTAGATTATGTAGTGAACCCGTACATATATATATATATATATATATATATATATATATATATATATATATATATATATGGATCACCTTTAAATGCTCGAAAGCTCATAATACCGAAAACGAAACCGCCGGATCAAAATGACCGAAAGACGAGAATCCCGAGTGATGAAATTCCCGAAACTGAATTGACCGACAATGACATTCCGTCCACCATACTGCAACAAAAAGTAAAGAACTATTCCAGTCCCATATATCATAGAAGAAATAACCGTAGAGGTCGTAAATGAAACAAGGTGTTGAGGCATTTGCAAACGTAACTGTCCGTAACTAAAGAAGTGCAGTTGTGATACCGCTCACAACTGTTAACAACAACACATTGTCATTCCTTCACACTGTGCGCCTCATTCCTAGTGTATTGCAAACGTACACTGCCAACTGTAGAAGTGCATAACTACAGCAAATAAACACAGGAATTGCAATCAAAAATAAAGAACATTCCCAGAGCAATACACGCGTTCCTTAACTAATATAACTGTATCGTACATGTATACCAACACGTCTTCATCTGCAGATAGGGTACATAGTATCCCTCAAAGCTTCAGCAGTCTAGCAATACTTTCAATAAACTCAATAGCACCATACTCTGCCCTATTGCTGATGACAGTTGCAAACTTTTCATGTCTGTTCAGTATTCTTCTTTTTTTGGGTGATGGTGGTACTCCAGTGGAGAGTGTGATACGCAGCTCATCCACCCTATTCTGTTCTTGCGCCAACGCCTGCATTAGTACATGTAGATCAACGCTGCCAGATCCTAGGAGGCACTTTAGACGCCTATGCCAGGCTTCCACGGAGTTTTGTGTCCGTGGCAAATTGAGCACATTGAGTTCAGAAATATTCCAAAATGATATTGGAAACAACGGCGGGAATCTCATAGAGCTCCTTAGCCTAGTGGAAAACTTCCGTAGTCTGCCATGTATGTACCAATCGGAAAAGTATTTCAATAGCTCAGCCCCTTCTGCTGGGAAATGCACTTGTAAACGTTCAAAGGTAGATTTAACCTCTTCTTCTTCCAAGAATGCTAGTGACACTAGCGATTTCACTCTCAATTGGAACAACATATCCGTATTGTATAGTCTCGTTAATCCCAAAGACTGTACTTTTCGCCATATGTTTTGGCCAAAATGGAATAGGCAGCCTTTGCATTGCACCCCTTCAATATTTAATCTGATACTCTTTATAGCAGCAACCTCGAAGTCGCATAGGATAAATTGAACGTGACATTCTAACCCATTTGTACTCAGTAAATGGAACACACAGTTCCATAACATATTATAGCATTTTAGGGACTTGTTGCTCATTAAAACATACACTAGTGGAACAACCTTACTGTACGAGCCACACTTTACAAAACCATGTATGCTGTACAGTTGCCGACAGCTAACTTCTTTCCCAAAAAAGGTACCATCTAGTAACCAAATGGTGGCACTACTTATGTCAGATAGATTGTTGGTGGTACTGAATACATATACTACATTACCGCTAGTTTTGTCAGCCATACGTTTTGCAATAAATACACCAGACTTTAATGGATAATTTACAGCGTCTACATTCATGAGGGTAACCAGTTTATGCACTAGATTCTCCTTCCGCCATACCCTACCAATGCTTTGTAACAGTGACCGTCTGCTAGGTATGGCTTGTATAGCCTCTAGTGAAGTTGACGCCATTGCAATATCCACTATTGCACATGGGTTATCCCTGCTGTATTGTGCCCTGACCTTCACTTGTGCTGTTACTTTGTATCGTTGTACTTCCGCGGGATCAGCGGAATGGTCGTGCGGGACCGATTTAACTAGTTTTTCACCCTCCGAAACGACAACTGTAATAGCCCTACCTTTACATTTCCTTTGCTTCTTTTCTTTACAAGCCCAATAATGCCTGCTATTAGTCCTCCTTTCTAAGTGATACAGATATCCATCCAGCTGTAACATAGCTTTACATTGCTGGGACAGAATTGTTTTGTATATGGCTCCAACACTTCCAGGTCCAACGTCCGCCATCATTGACGTTGCAGGTGCAGTATCCGCCATCATTGCAGTTTGTTGGGACCTATTCCGGTACGTGTATGTGGGATTTATATGCTGATGTATTTCATTTGAGTTTATTTCACTAATCGGGCATTCGCTACAGCTTTCGTGATTTCGAAATTCGGTATTACAATCTTTCGGTATCTACTGATTTCGGGCATTGCGAATCGGGAAATGTAGTTTCGGGATATTGCAGTTTCGAGCATTTAAAGGTGATCCATATATATATATATATATATATATATATATATATATATATATATATATATATATATATATATTGCATTAGCATATTGGATCCACACTCTGAACCTCTCACTGCAAAACATCTGAGCAAAGGCACTGTTAATGAGGGTGAAGGGGCCCAAAACAGGGATCTCTTACAATTATTGCCATTATCCCTTCTTCCACTGCTGAACTGATATGCCTTGCAGCACAATAACCAGCCCTTGCAAGTCTTGAACAGAAAGCCATCTCCGCTGTAAGATACTAGGATGATTTCCCTAACATATCATGCAGAACAGTCAGTCTACCATAGGGAATGTACAATGTGGAAGCACTAAACATTCCAATGATACATATACACACACATATATATATATATATATATATATATATATATATATATATATATATATATATTTATACATATACAATATATATACATATATATATATATATATATATATATAGGCGGCCACAGTGATGGGGTGGCCACGGTGGTGCAGCGGTTAGTGTTGCCACCTCACAGCAAGAGGTTTTCTGGTTCGATCCTCGGCTGGGGTGCCTTCTGTGCAGAGTCTGCATGTCCTCCCAGTGGTTGCGTGGGTTTTCTCCCACATCACAAAGACATGCAGTAGGTGGATTGGGCACTCTAAACTGGCCCTAGGTGTGTGTGCATGCGTGTGTGCTTTCTGTGGAAGGTTGGGTGCCGGGCTGGCAACTCGACACTGTAAAATGCCACTGCCAATCATGAGTGGACAGGTGATCTGCTGTGGCAATCCCTAACCAGGAAAAAGCCAAAAGAAGAAGAAGATATATATATATATATATATATATATATATATATATATATATATATATATATATATATATATATATATATATACACATATACATTTATAAATACTTATAGATATATATATAAAAAGAGTATATATATAGAAGTTGCACATCATATCAAACGGCCATTATTCCTACAGTTACCACCTTTTCAAATGCCCAGTGATTCTTTCCTACAAATGAGAATTATTGCATGAGACATATACTCACACATAATGCAAAGTACAGGACACCACACACAAGTTTGCATACATAGAAATGTTTATTTGTGTACTATTTCAGTTGTTTATGTCATTTCTTATAGCAGTTAGTTGTTTGAAATACATAACTAATTAATGCAACTCTCAAACAAAACATATGATACAGTAATCTGCAAAACATAACATACTTTGCTGTCTAGGCTAAAGCCTTCAAGTAGTACAACAGTAAAAAAACACACTTGTCTTGAAGATAAGAATCAATCAACACTTAATTACAGATGTAGTTTAGCAGCCACCAATTACACTGTAACTGTATCTGTTACATAACAATGCTTAACTTAAAATGTCACTCTCACACTGACAAACAGAACTGTGTGTAAGACAGTAAGCTCTAGCCCACCACTGTTCCCATGGTAAAACATATGAAAATGTACAGCCATATACCTTAATGTTTCTTATTACTGATATCCCTCACATGTTGCAACAGCCTAGGTTAAAAACATTTAATACCCCTCCCCCATAAAATGTCTTGCAAGGGCATATAACAGTGTTCTCCATACACTGACCTATGCACTGTACAGGGTCACACATGTTTCATCCAGCTGTAGTCCTCATATATATATGGACCCTACCCCACAATTTGTGTGGGAATCCACAACATCACTGGAATGATAGCAGGATTGCCAGCATTAAATAATGATAGGCCATTACTTAACAACCCCTTACTACATAACAACTGGACAAAGCCTGGTATATAGGTGGAGGATAGTTATTTTATTATTTTATTTTATTTTTATTTTACATTTGTTAACCGGGCTAGTCTGGCTGGATACAGGCTGAAACACAGGGCCATATTTGAAATATTGCTGTTATACACTGTGAAAGTTGCTGGTGTTACAGGATTGGTTTCAACATACCCTTACTCAGGAATATGAAGTCAGAAACACAAATGGATGTTGCCATGTACTAGTAGCAATCAACGGAGAGAATGACACTGATATGTCAGGGACAAGACCTGTGTGATGAACAGACACAGCATAACAGCCAATTATCTGGTCATCATGTGGATAGCCCCATAGTTGTGAACTATGCAGACAGACTGCATTCATGCAAAACTGGCATGTACTCACAAACCCTGTAAAACTAGCAGTATTCAATACATATAACAGCAATACTCACATACTGTCCCTATGTCTGGAACCTTATACAAATATGTAGCTGGCCTGTGTCCGCAAGTCCTGTTGTAAGAGGTATTGTTACCTGCTGTCTGTAACATCGCTGCCCACACACAGGAAGGATGTCTTCCATACAGGAAAGGTACAGAGACAATGCCCACATGATGTATTCATTTACAGTAGTGGGTTGCTATGACATTGGCTATTGGAAGTACTACACAGCTGGCTGCATGCAGTTAGCAAGTGGGGAACACCAACTGGTGCAGAGGCTATCGCCTGATCATGAGCATAACCTGCAAAAGCCATGCTGCAACCTATTCAAACTAGCTCGATCCCTGTAGTGGAGAGAGAGAGAGATAGATAGAGACAGGGAGAAAAAAAGCAAAAACAAAAATAATACTAAAAACAAAAAAAGAAAAACTACTAAAAAAACAAACAAGGAAGGCATCCAACTGGTACACAGAAGAGAACACAATGATAAAACAGGTATGTGAAACATGTCAGCATGTAACTGAATGTAGTACTTGGTCTGTAATAATGGGATAGATTATGTTGAAAGATTTATATGTGCCATCAAGACTTGCTGTAATAATGTCCTGCTGAACAACTGCTATGGACATAGCATCTGGCCCTGTGGGCAGTGGGCCATACCTGTCAACTGTGCAGATCTGCACAGAATGTCAAGATTTGAGCCATCATAGTGCTTGTTCTGTTCCTCCAAACATCTATATTAGTCTAGAAAATAGCTGAAGGTGGAAGTAATGAAGTCATGATAGACACATGAGTTTCAGACCCCACCACCTTTAGAACAGTCATAGTAATGTGAAATGTATCATGCACAAACTTCATAGGTTTGTAATAGGCATACCTATGATCTGTCCCTATATTCCCTATATATCCCCCACCCCCCCATGTTAGGCTGTGTCCACATGTGATGCTCTGTTTTGTAGCAAGGAAGAACAGTTCAGCTGCGGAGAAAGGAGGTTCAGAGTGTGGATCCAATGTCTGAATGCACTCCACACACACACACACACACACACACACACACACACACACACACACACACACACACACACACATATATATATATATATATATATATGAAAATACATTTTCCCTACTGTTGAATGACTGCTGCATGACATCACACATATCTACAGCTCAGATGGTTTAGTGGTAAATTGCTGTGGCTATGGTGTGCAGGGTCCTGGGTTAAACACTTGCAAGGGATGATACTTTTTTGTGACCAGAACAAGAGCTGTTGGATACAGAGTGATTAAGGCACTTTCAACCAGTTGTAAGCAGGTGCAAAATGGACAGTTATGTATGGTGTAAAATTATTTTTGGGACCAGATTGCCCTTTTTTAGTTAAGGTAAGATTGGGATGTTGAGGAAGGATAGTAGGCATATTGGGGAGGTAGGTTGGGCTAGAAGACAGACAATACAGACATGAAAGCATACAGGGGTGATATATGACACATGTGGGGGTAAACACCTTGGACAGGGAGGGATGTTTGGAAATTGGAAGCCCATAAGCCCCCAAATGGAAACAGTGGGACTGAGGTCCCCACCCATGGGCATTCACCACTGCACCTTCACGGCCCTGAAGGTGGCTGTGCTGGGGGCTGAGCAGGAGGGGCAGGCTGACCCTCTAATTGTGCCACGAGGCCCTCAATCTGTTGTAGCAGATATCCCAATTCTCTGCGGACTTCCCTATGCACCAGACCCCAGACCTGACTTCAAGTGATAGGATCCTGTCTGTGCCCACTCTCAAGGGGGGACAAGCCCCATCCCCTGAGGTGGTTCCACCTGAAGGTAGTGCAGGACCAGCAGATGAGAAGGTCCCGGGGTGGGTCCCAGACGTGCTGTGGCCCAGTGCCCCGGCCAGATGAGGTGGGAGAGGTGGGTCTGCTGGGATCAGCTTTACCAAACATGCTATTGTTTTGCAGTTTTAGAACTTATGTGGGTTAGTAATAGTCATCAGAATCCAGGATTAGTTATAACAGCATGCATAGATATTCCCATTAGCCCAAAACACCAGATTTGGAACAGTTGCATAACAAACAGAACACATGCATATATGGAACCACAGTGACAATTACACTGGCATGCAGGTTACATTGATAGCAAAAGGCCACCAATGATAGTGTTTCAACATGGAACATGAATAGAAATACATTTCAGTATTTGTTGAACAATAGGATATATATCCCAACAGTAGGTTTGGTGTAAACATACCCATTGATTTGTGTGTTTAGATTATTGCTGCAGATATGGTGGGGGGGAGATGTCAATTAACAACTATTACATCCTTGCAGTATGAGGTCCTCTGACCTTTTTTCCTGTTTATGTCTTCCAGGTACCATGTCCTGTGAACGTCTCCCAGTGTATACTCCCCAGGAGAATGATATTATCATAAACTTTATTGTACTACATCACAGAACCCTCTTTGGATGCAGGGCCCATGATCTGCAGGAGAGGACCACCCTGTGGAATGAGTTCATCCACAAGGTAAATGATGTCAGCCTGCATAACTGCAGTTATGAGCAGGTCTGACATCATTGCACTGATCTCATCCCCCACGCCCATCAGAGTGCTACTGCAGTTAGGATGGACCAGCTAGCCACAGGTGGGGGTCATGCCATCCACCTCCCACTGACACATGCTGAGGAGCTCCTCGCCAGCCTTGGGGCACCTGCCCACCATCCAAGCCAGGAACCTGAAGATAGCATTGTGTAGCTGGTGAGTATGGAGTTGTTTTGTTTAGGTTTGCCAATACACCAGCCATGTTATGGTCATGCTAATTGCCATGCACACATTTAACACACCTACCCATAATTCCTGCTGTACATGTTCACTTATTTTTGCTGCTAACTGCACTGCATCACAGTGGTCACCATGGTGACATATCTGAAGGATATGTAAGAGTCCTTCAGTATACCTAACAACCTGTCAGTGCAAGATGTGTGGACAGAGATGGACATAATGGTGGGGCAAATGACCTATGGTAGGGACATGTCTGAAACATTACCCTTATACAGTGGATACAACACTGTATACACCACTATTACAATGGCAATTGTTACAGATCTACACAACGGCATATCACAATACCACATTCCACACCTTTTACAACCTGTAATGTGATCCTAACATGAGCAATGAATGTGTAATATGGAATCCTATGTTAGGACAACAAATATGGGGAATACATGTCTTAGCAAACACTGGAAGTATATGTGTGCACACATTCTAAATAACATATTGTGGAAGCAGCTTTTGAGGTACTGACAGCATTCACTCTTCTTGAGTACGCACCTTCCATCAAGTATAGGGCCTCAATGTCACACAAAGTAATGGTCTGCTGTCCAAGAAGTATGTCCATGACATTTTCCCACTCACCTGCAACAGAGGCAGTTGTGGCTTGTGCACATCTTACAAACCATGGAATGGATCCCATATCTCTGAAAGGTAGCACTCAGGAGTGGGAGAAGTAGCCTTACCTCATCATTGCATATACCATGACAAACAGAGTAGACAGTCATGTATGTGACTATGAAGTATGGGACAACATTAATGTAGAAAATAAACAGTTGTCCGTCCAAGACAGATGACAACACATATTGCAAACTGGTCATGGAGGCTGCCCAGAAACCTGAAAGCAACACTGAGGCACTTGCAGGAATGTCTAGCAAGTACTGCCTGTGCAGTATCTGTGTAGACAATCACCTGGAATCTGCATAAGTGTGACCTATGGGTTAAGATAATCAGATGGAAGAGTTGTTCCACAGGAAACATCATTCAGGGCTCTCTACAGGTAGCATATGCATAACATCAAGTCTCCCAAAGGCATGTGTTGCAATGTGTAATGGTGTATTGAGACCAAGGCTGAAACCTACAGACAGTATTAATAAAGATACATATGGTGCACAAACAGCACCTCACTCCACCCCAGGGCCACCATCACATTCTGTACCTTGCTGATGCCAGTGTACACCTTTATGTGTGCTGTTCATTAGCAGGAACTAGGCCTGTAGACATGGCATTCTGAATTTGGAACACTGCAAAATGACACTCATGTGTGGCCCATAGTTGTCCAGCATTTGCAATAAGGCTGAGGATGGGGAGGGGTGTCATCCTGCAACACAACAGTGAACTGAAGCATACATCCAAAGCTCACTAAGAATGGTTATATCTGAACACGGTCAAGGTCAGGAATTGTGCCAGAGATAATCCTGACTCCACAGAAACAGTGAAGGTACTGTGTGACCTCCAAGGGCTGTGCACATGAGCTGACCTTGCAATCCAGCAGAGTTGGGGGACATTTGTAGGGTGGAGTGACCAAATAATGGCAAGTGAAGATGGGCCATGCTAGCACACCCCTTCTAGGAATAGTGACTGCTGTAGTTCACTTAATAGGTGCTACAACAAACCATCATGTTAAGGGTATTTGTATGCATCTCAATAAGCATCTGCACAACTAACACATTTGTTTGATACTGCATTTGATTGCACAGGTCATATGTCACATATCAGATGTGTGTAATGTTAACATATGCAGTATTCTGGCCCCATTGCATATCATGGAAGAGGCTGCCATGTCAACAAGGGTGTGTACACTCCTCATAGCCACAGTAAGCTTTGAAGGTTGTCAGTGTAATCGGATTTTATTGCTCATACATGCACTGTTGATGATGAGATCTGCAAATCAGAGGTCAGGCATTCACTATTGACATCTGTCCTCATATCATCCCAAGTATGTGTCAGACAAACACATAGGGGCTGAGAGCAACAGAGCAAACATAACTGCCACACAAATACACATTCAACAATGGTGTGTACATTCATAAGATATGGTGCACAGTACATGTCAGGGTGCTGAACAGGTGCACGGCAATACTGTAAACATGGGTGCAGTGTGTTCCAGGGGAAGGGGCATTACCTACTAACACAACTCACGCATCACAGAGATGTATAATGTTGGTAACAAGGATTGAGTATAGCTGCAGTGCATGTTGTTGAGTGCCATATGTCATGCATGTTGACTGTTGGGTAATGAGAGGTCTGTGTAATATCTTTTGCCACCTCACCTGTAACTGTGTGTGTGTGTGTGTGTGTGTGTGTGTGTGTGTGTGTGTGTGTGTGTGTGTGTGTGTGTGTGTGTGTGTGTGTGTGTGTGTGTAGATGTAACAATGACGTACAGGTCTTAAATTAAGTTTTTTTGCTTTCCCCTCACAGGTGGCGAGATGGGTCAGGGACCCTCCTGCAGGCAAACTGATGTTGGTGTCCACACAGACTCTGACAATGATGATAGGTATGGTGAGGCACAGGCAGGGTTGTCAGAGGCTGAAGCTGTGCCATCGGTTGACATCCCACTTTTATCCACCCCATCCCCGCACACATTCACAGTGCCTATACATACCCCATCACCAGTGGCCATAGATGAGGGACAGTTGCCGAGTGGTGGCATGAGACAAGACAGTGTGGTGACTATGGCAAATGTGTCTGTACACAGCAGCCATAGCCGGATGACAGGCGAGGTACCATACAGGCAGATGTACAGGGGTGCTCATAGGACGGCTGCTGGCCATCATTCCCCTGGCAGAAGTGCCACAGCAGGTGTCACCAGATGCATGTTTCAGTCCATCATGGAGGCACAAGCAGGTATGGAACATTACACCAGACAGAGTCTGAGGCTCCAGAGGGCTGCTCATTCTGCTGTAGTTGACAAAATCCGTGATCTTGCAGGTGACCACTGTTATTTTGCAGAGGTCCTGGATAGAAGGTTGGGTAGGATGGTGGGAAACCTCGACCATGCAGTGCCTGTGTTAGAGCATATGGTGGGAGTAGGGTGACAGCCATGTGGATGTAAGCCAGCAACACCAACAGGTGGAGGTCTATGTGGATGTGCAACAAGTCACAGCTGCTCCCCGTAGTGGCAGTACCAGCACCAGCACTACAGGGGGGGTGATGTCCACACCACGACACAGCAGGCCACGTGCACGTGGTCCTGGCCAGTTCCAACAGGGATGTGGATCCAATGGACATTTGTCATCATCAGGGGAGAGTACCATATCTGGGCTTCTAACTGGTAGTGCCCGTGGAACCCCTTGTCCATGGCAGGACATGGTGCACTGTACACCCTGCCATGTACAGTCTGCAGCTGTCAAACAAACCCCTGTATAGGGCAGCCACATGGCAAAACTGTGTGCATACATACATGCACACATATCACCCACACAGCTAGGGCACTGCCATACCTACACACACCACATCTGCACAGTCCAGTTGATGAAGAACCCGCTAACACACACACACAATGTCAGTCAAATGACTTAGCCTAGGTCTCTGGCAAACCCACAACACACCCTGTGCATATGTTGATACCCATGCCACATCCCTGTCATCCATGCCATCAATGCAGGGACATGCTAATATGATTCTGATGCACAGGGTGAATGTACTAAGGTTTAGCAATGTAATGCTGTGTAACATGTTTTCAGCTGGAAAGTTTAATGCTTACATGTCAGGATGTGTAGCTGTCCAGCCATGATGCATTATAGTTGTTATTAACACTTACTGATTGTGGTCTCTATAATGTATTCAGTTTGTGTTGTAGGTGTCTATGTGTCAGCAGGATGTTGGTCTGCTGTTGTTTTGTAGAAGGGGTATGGCACTGTGGTGACACATTGACAGTGTCATATCCTAGGTAGAGCTGAACACAAGTAGCAGGTCTCTATAGCAGTAAATGAATGGACACCACAGCTTCCAAAGCAAGGTTTAATACCTGTGCAGTCCATTTGACTCAGCACAGCTCCAACAAACTGGATAAAAACACTCACAATAGCTCACAGATAAAACAGGGGAGGTAGTAAAATCCACAAAGCACAAGTACAATACTCCACAGTTGTGATAAAATCCACAAGGCACAAGTATAATGTTAAGCTTTTTCACCTAACTGAATGTCAGACTTCCTCAGAACAATTATTACACTTTCTATGTCCTGTTTATATACGTGTATCCATTCAAAAGAACCAATGGTAGTACTGTCAATTAACTTCAACATGCATTTAAAAAGACACATACCATTTCACAGTTAAAAATGAACACATTTAAAAACATATTCAATAATACTATAGTGTAAATACAAGATATGGTCTCACTAATAATATTTGTCTGTTGCAAAGGGGTTTTGTTAATCAATTCCAACAAATTGTACATAATATCATCATAATTTGTCTGATCTCAACTTTGAAACACTAGAAATACTTATACAGTCATTCAAACCAGGGGGTTTTCTAGTGTTAATTTTATCTGCCAGTATAGCTCCCTATACTCCAGCTTGCTTTCCCAGTTACCTCCCCTGGCATCCCTTGTAACCTCTTCTACAACCATGAACTTGAAATTGTAATTGGGGCATGTTAATGAATGTTTGTAAAGTGCACTGGTTTCTTTTTGCTTTGAAATATCATATATGTATTCGGATATTCTTCTCCTGAGATTCCTTTCTGTCTTTACAATGTAAAAATCTGTAACATGATTCACACACAACCAGATATACCACCCCAGCACTATTACATAGGTTCATAGGTTGGTACTAGGATATCGGTCCTAGGGCCTATACAAGTCTAGCCATAACAATTCCCTGGCTATTTCTTCCCACACTCTTTACTTTCCTGGACCCCTGTCTAGCAGGGCGACTGACATGGTCCCCGGGGTGAATTTTCTTTCTCCCATCCAATCGTCAAGGTTCTTTTTGAAGAGGGCCAAAGAGGTGCTCTGCTTGACATGTATGGGCAGTCTGTTCCAGAGTCTGGGGAGTCTCTGGGTCAGGAACCTATCCCTCCAGCATGTTTTGTTTATTGTGATGACAAGGTTTAGATCCCTGGAGCGTGTGGCTCTGAGGGATTGGGATTTCTTTAAGTGTAGCATGTTAAGCAGCTCTGGGTTTGACATGGCCTTGTATGCTAAGCAGAGATTGCCTCAGATACAGTGTAGTAACCATTACTTCTAACCCTATAATTCCTAGTTGTTAAATTAACCTCTTCCTTTCCAAGAATATACCTACATTGGTTACACCTGTCACACCTGTAAGTACTCTTCCTAATCTGTTCCTTTATTATAATAAGTAATCCCACTTTCAAATCTTTCTTTAAGATTTAAATCTCTTTCTAATAAATTGTGGTACATCTAAGATCCAACACCCTGTTTCCTCATGTATTTTCGGAATAGTCCAGTGTTTTCTGATGATCCCCTCCACTTCAGAAGAATTACTAGTAAAAGTGTGAATAAAGGCACTGTTATATTCTACTTGTACACGTTCATGATAAATAGTAATGTCACTTCCTTTACCTAACAATGGGGGATATTTAACTTCCCTTTCCCGGGTCACTTCTTCTGCCAAAGTTTCCGCCATACCCGTGAGGTATCCCCTCTGAGTGAATAATTCTTTAATAAAATTCACTTCTTGATTAAACAACTTATCATCACTACACATCCTCGAAGCTCTAATGATCTGTCCCTTGACAATGCCCTTTTTTGATAGAAAGGGTGACTACTCTCAAAATGGAGGTATGAATTCAAAAATAGTAGACTGGAAGCAGTTGTTTGTTGGGTCTTTATATAGTGTAATATCCAAATAATTAATTTCCTGAAGGGAAACTGTGTAAGTAAATCTCAAAAATGAGGTGGTATCATTAATGTAAGTCAAGAAGGTAGTCAGTTCTTCCAAAGGCCCATCCCAAAGAATACAAATATCGTCAAGAATCTAGTGTAATAAGTTATGTACCTAGACCACGTAGTTTCCATGATGTATTTTTTCCTCCCAATAATATAATGCTAAGTTGGCATATAGGGGGAGCACATGCCGCCCCCATAGCCACACCAATTTTTTGCGTGTAGTATTCACCGTTGAAAAACATATAATTGTTCCTCAAGCTAGTTTCCAAAAATTCAGCAATCAAGTTTATAGTGTTAGCATCCAAATATCTAACTTCAGTGAGTACCTCCTGGAACCATTCAAGGCCTAACCTATGTGGGATGCTGGGGAATAATTCCATAACATTCACAGCGACCATAATTACTGTGTTGTTATATTTGTCACCAATCATGTTCCTTAAAAAGTCCTGTGAGTCTTTAGTAATGTGCTTTAATGAACCCAAAAACCTCTTTAGGTGGTGATCCACAAATATTGCCAAAGGTTCTGTAATATATCCAGCCCCTGATACAACAGGTCTAAAGGCCATGTTTTCTGTCCACTTATATGTTTTGGGTATTCCAAATATTACAGGAATACATGTTTTTTCCATGTATAAAAAAATCAAACAATTTCTTATCAATTGCTCCCTGTAGCAAATGATCCTTTAAGTAATACTGAATCTTAGCACATCAAACATTTTTTTCATTTTTGGATACTACACTATATTTCTCTTCATCATTTAGAATCTCAACCATCTTTGTTTCGTAGTCAACCATGTACATGAGCACCACCCACCCCCCTTGTCGTGCTTCATAATTCTACATTTGTTTTGAACCAGTTCTTCAATCAAACCTTCTTCCAAATGGCTTAAATTTCTCCCCATTTCCTTATAATTATTTATTTTGCTGATGTCCTGCTCCATTAATTCTTCAGATATTCTCAAGACAGGGTTAAGGGGGGATTAATGGTACTTGGCCTCCTTAATTTATGTTCATCCCTACTTCTCCCTTTAAAAAATAGTTTGAGGTTTAATTTCCTCAAGAATAACTAAATCCACCAAGGTGTTTACCATATTAAACGGCCTGGTAGGAACAAACTGAAATCCCTTTGTAAATAATGAGAAATGTTCATTTTGTATCTCTAAATCTGCATAATTAAAAATGTTAAAGTTGTTTTTTGTAACTTTTTTACCATTCTCCGTAACCAAAGTATCCCCCTACCATCTCCATTATCTATCTTTCCATGTATTGTCCTCTCCCCTGACTCTTCTTTCTCATGAAATTTCTGTTGTTGCTGTTCCAACCTCTCCCCTCCCCTGAAACTGGTTGTACTTATTGTACATATTGTATTGCCCTGTTTTTGTGTGATTTTTTTCACTTCTCCTTGTGGGGTTCTTCTAAAGCGATGTTGTGCATAGTGTTGGAATTCTTAACTTCCTGAGTAAGCATTTCATCATGCAAATTTTCCCCTTCCTAAATCCCACTGTTGTAAACCCTCTTTAGGTGTGGGTAGGCTTTCCCCTCCCTGTATTCAATTAGATCCCTCTGCAATTTCCTAACCTTCCTTGCTATTACATTTTCACAGTGTGAATCTATCTCCCTAAAAACAGCATTATATTTTGTTTTTTCTACATTAAAAAGACAGTCGCATGCCAATTTGTCATGCAAAGCATTCACTTCTTTAATTACATTATCTTTCTGCATTTCATAATTTCTAATCATTAATTTCAGTAATTCAGTCCCAAAATTATTAAACAATTCTAACAGTTTCTTGTGGAAAATGCTGTTATTTTCGACATTGTTGGGATATTTACAGAGCCCTAGCCCCTTCAGTACCCTCCCAACTGCCACACATGCTTTTAAATAGTCAGTCTCAAGTTGTACAGTTTTTAAATGTAAAAGTTTCTCCTTGAATACCTTGAGAAGATCATTGTACGTTTCCTGCAATTGGGGTCTGTCTTCAGAAAAACAGAACCTCTTGGACGCCCATTTTTCAAAAATAAAATCCGTTTTATTCAGTTCCTGGTTAGTGTTCAAGGAATTCACTATACCAGCATTCGCCGAGTGCGAACGCATGTCCGCCATACCAACGGTCACCTCCCTCAACTGTCCAGCTCCGTTCTGGTTGGTCAAAGCCAGCAAAGTACCTACGATGTCACGTAGCTGCTGCTGGTTGCCTGGTAACACCGGCAACTGTTCCTAATCAAGGAATTTTGATTTGTTGCTATTTGTGTTAATATTCCAAGCATTTTGTTAAATTCTCCCCTTGTTACTGGAGAATTATCACTAATATCATCTGTATCTTGAAACACAATAGGCAATTCCTTTAGGGAAAGATTCTCCACTCCTTCAGCCATGGTGTCTTGGAAACAGCCAAGAACCAAAAAACGAAAGGTAACCAGTTAAAGAATGGACACCACAGCTTCCAAAGGAAGGTTTATTACCTGTGCAGTCCCTTCAATTTGGCACAACTCCAACAAACTGGATAAAAACAGTCGCAATAGCTCACAGATAAAACAGGGGAGGTAGTAAAATCCACAAAGCACAAGTACAATACTCCACAGTTGTGATAAAATTCACAAGGCACAAGTATAATGTTAAGCGTTTTCACCTAACTGAATGTCAGGCTTCCTCAGAACAATTATTACACTTTCTAAGCCCTGTTTATATAGGTGTATTCATTCAAAAGAACCAATGGTAGTACTGTCAATTAACTTCAACATGAATTTAGAAAGACACATACCATTTCTCAGGTAAAATGAACACATTTAAAAACATATTCAATAATACTATAGCGTAAATACAAGATATGGTCTCACTAATAATATTTGTCTGTTGCAAAGGGGTTTTGTTAATCATTTCCAACAAATTGTACATAATATCATCATAATTTGGCTGATCTCAGCTTCAAAATACTAGAAATACTTCATTCAAACCAGGGGGGTTTCTAGCGTCAAGTTTTATCTGCCAGTATAGCTCCCTATACTCCAGCTTGCTTTCCCAGTTACCTCCCCTGGCATCCCCTATAAACTGTTCTACAACCTGGGTCTGTTTAACAGTTACTGCATGTGCCACATGGTTGATAGGTCTGAGGGGGTGTATACAGGTGAGTGCATGGTGGCTGATGTCAGCAGCTCTTCTACAGTGGACAATGGTAAGTATACTGGATGGCACACACCAAGTGTTTGTGAATAACACACACACACACACACACACACACACACACACACACACACACACACACACACACACACACACACACACGCACACACACAGAGGCTTTGATGTTAATGCAATACACAGAGAATACTGTACACATGGACGTACTTAATTTTGCAGTGAACTCATTTTGGCCTATGTAATTCCACCAAGACAAAATAGGCAAAACATCACATCAGTAAATAATCAGTCTGCCAGTTTAATGTCATTGACGATGGTACTGTCAGGGTATATATCCTCTTCCCCAATGTAGTGCAGTCCTGGAGTTGGTAAACATAGGTGTGTTGGTGTGGGCGGCACAACCCTCCACTTTGGAGGGTGTGGGGTGGTGTAGAACCACAC
>NC_056744.1:797335537-797340537 GCF_019279795.1 Protopterus annectens
CTAATTTCTATCTCTTTCTTTTTCCTGCTATAAATACCGTATTTGCCTGGTTTTGCACGCCGGGCAGCGCCAGTTAGCTAGGGTAAAACTCTTCCCGGATGCAGAAAGTCTCCTCTTCAATTTTTCCCTTGGAACTAGACAAACTTTCAACTTAAGCACTCAAGCCATTCATTTCTCAGCCCGGCACTTGCTCAAAACTTATAGCAAGCACTTATAAACCCTAGCACTAGACCCTCCTGTACTGTACAGAAGGACAAGGCTCTCTATTTGACCTTACAAGCTATTCAGTTAAAGAGTTCACTGTACCTATCCAGGTATGTCCAAAGGGCAGTTTAAGGTGTACTCTCCAGTCCAACTGGTGAATCTAGGCATTTTGAGGCAATGTTACAACTGCCTCATGTACACAGACAACCCCCTCCTCCTTCCACCAAAGACTAATACATGCGAGAGATGCAGTTATACAGCCAAGCTAGAGGCTAAGCTCTCTCAACCCAAGACTGAATCAGATAGTCAAGAGGAGAAGGGAAATACTTGCATCACACCACCAGTCTTACATAGACCCATTAAACCAGCACCGGCAAACAACACACATAAATACATGAAAACATACTGGGAGGCTCTAAATAAAAATCTGCAAAACCAACAGAGACCTCCAAAGCAAACATCCAAGCAACCTCCAACCCCCAACACAAACCATGAAACACATACTTCAAAAAATCAGTGTGCCATGCAATCACAGCCCTTAAGGCAAAATAACATACCCAGCATACTAGTAATAGGTGACTCTATAGTCAGGCACACTGACATCCCACTCACTAGGCTGAATAAGGCGAAGGTTACTGTTAGCTGTCTGTCGGGTGCCAGGATCCGCCACATAACACAGGTACCCAGGTCACTCCAGAACAAGTACAAATATGACTCTGTCATTGTCCATGTTGGTGTGAATGACCTGAGCCGTACCTCCCTGGACTACATGAAGAGAGACATGGAAGAGCTCTCTGATCACGTAGCCCAGGCTGGTATGACCCTGACCCTGAGTAGTATGCTGCCCTCACCAAGAATGATACCACAGTATAAAGAAAAAATTCTCTATTTCAACAGTTGGCTAAGTTTCTGGTGTCATTCAAAGGGGATCCAGTGTCTGTCCACCTGGGATGACATGCTCGACAAGCCATGCTGCTTCGCTAGAGATGGCTTGCACCTGTCACCCTTAGGCTTTTGAATACTGGCCAAAGCTCTTGCCAACCCTATAGTGCCTTTTTTAGGCAAGGCTCAAAAGACAGACCCACTACTGTAAATAGCACAAGTAACAAAAAACTGAGGGTAATGCTACTCAATGCCAGAAGTCTAAACCTCAAAATGCACGCACCCGAGGCACTCCTCAGTATGGAGAAAATCAATATATGTGCAGTAACAGAAACCTGGTTTAAGGCACCAGAGAGCACCCCAGCACTACCAGGCTACAACTCATACCATATATTTCAGCCACAGAACCCAAACCGAAACACAAAAGGCAGGGGTGTATCCATATTCATCAAGGATACCCTACTTCCAGGTTAGTGGCACAGCATGATGCTTCAGAGATCATCTACGTGCAACTAACAATGGGCAAAACTGCAATTCAAATTGTAGATCACTACAGATCACCCACCATGTCCCAGGACCCCCATTCTACATTTCTGGAAACACTGGGAAACATTAAGGTCCTATCAAACACCCTAATATTGGGTGATTTCAATTACCCAAACATTAACTGGGAGAACTACTCAAGTACTAACTCCCTTGCTCAACCTTTCCTAGAATTTATAAACTCAGACACCCTGGTTCAACTGGTCAACACTCCCACCAGAGGTGACAACATATTGGAGCTGGTCGTCACCAACAAAGGCGACCGGTGTTCCACACCAGAGGTCAACCCCTCGCTGGTTAGATCTGACCATAAACAAATCACCTTAGATATCCATATTTCGCCCCCACCCCTGGACAAGAAAACCACAGTGAAAAACTTTTCAAAATCAAACTTCACATTACTTAAGACCGAGGTGGAAAGTTTCAAAGCCCCCATGCTGAAGGATAATACTGCCAAGCTGCAAAATCCTTTACTAATGCATTCTATGGGCAGCTACAAGAATGCATGGATGGTGCCATCCCAAGCAAAACCAAGACTCACTCCTCCAAGAAAAGGAAACCAGTCTGGTGGACCCCTGCCATAAACAAGCTATACAACAGAAGGAGGAAACTAGTAAAGAAAAGAGTAAAATCCCAAGAAGGGAAGACATCCCTGATCAGTATCAGCAAGAAACTACGATCCCTCATAAAATCATCCAAGGCGAGCTTTGAAAGAAAAATTGCCATGGACTCCAAAGATAACCACAAGGCATTCTTTTGCTATGTCAAGAATCTAAGTGGCAATTCTCAGATCTGCTCGGAGTTAGTGCAGCATGGCACAAAAGACACGGAACTGACCGATACAGCCAACATCCTGGCAGACAGGTTCAGTGCAAACTTCACCCCCACTCACCCCCAAAATGGCCCATAACCATAACAGAAGAATGCAGAGTCCCTGAAATCACAGACACTCAGGTTAAAACAGCCCTCTTCAAAGCCAAAAACACAGCATCAATGGGACCGGACTGTGTCCCAGGCTGCATCCTACACAAGCTCAAAGACAAACTAACCCTTCACCTAAACACACTGTTCAAACTCAGCCTCTCCACAGGCTAAATACCCATAGAGTTCCTCACTAACACTCCTCAAAAGAAACCTTGACGAGTGGATGGGAAACAGAAAGTTTACCTCGGGGATCACTTCAGTGGCTCTGCTGGACAGAGGCACAGGGAACTAACCTAAGGGGGGCAGCGAAAGCCAGCACATTCGGGCTAGGCTTATAAATGCCTTTGGGCAGATAGCCTAGTACCAACCTATGAACCTATAAAACACATAACACTGTCATGCCAGACTTTAAATCATGTAGAACAGCCTGTTAAATCAACATTACTTCAAATGTAAAAGCGCAATACTTACATTCTGTCCCAATGCCTGGAACATCCCTCTCCTGTTTGCTAGCCTGTCACCACAGTGTATGTTGTAAGAGGTATTTCCAACTACCCTCTGTGATGCTGTTTGTCAAACACCCACATGAAGTCCTGCTCACAGTGAAGGAAAAGGGTAAACACTCACATGAAGTGCTTAGTTATAGGAGTGTGTTTTTATGCAATTGGCTATGGGAATGATACCACAGCTGTTCCTCATGCAATTAGCAAGTGGAAGACTGCAATTCATGCACAGGCCATCAGGTGATCATGAGCATTACTTACAAAGCTCAAGCTGCTGCCTATGCAAAACAAATGTACTTTTCCACATCCACCAGAGAGGGAGCGAGAGAGAGAGAGAGAGAGAGAGAGAGAGAGAGAGAGACAAACTAAGAAAAGAAGGGAGAAAGAGAGTAAGACCCAAGCATGTTTGTGTATGATCCATGGGTGGAGAGTGGTATCTGGGTATTATAACGGTTGCCTATATTGTTTACTAATCCATACTGTCACATAGTAATTGCACATGGCTGTACACATTTACGTCTGAGGATTGTCTACAACAACTTCTACAGTATTTGAAAACTGTTAGCCTTGTAATGTGGACATTGGGACATAGAGGTCCTCAATATAATAATGTAGTAAAACCCACACTGTAATGGATCCTGTTATTACACAATCACCCCAACCACCCACCCACACAGGATACTGATGACACACACAGACACACACTTACCAGTATTGGGTTTCAAACCCCTACTTGACTATGTAGTGCTATTACAGTGTTACGTAGTTAATGTATGTGCCACAGAGCTCACATGTTGAAAAGCTGTCCAAAGGTATCTTTGAAGATGAGTAACATCAGCAACAGTGCTAATGGAGGGGTAAGGGAAGTGTAGTAAGTGTGAATGTCCACAAAAGCAAGTGTCAACGAAGACACACGCAGTCTCTCAGGGAAGCACACACATTATCACAGTTGGCAGGATCAACATTAGAACTCCTAACTAACTAGTTTGCTACAGGACAGTATTACACAGTTATCACAAGCGCCAAAGATCTTATATGGCTGAGACATGGCCAAAGGGTTATTTCAAGGTGAATGACATCAGCAGGCATGCTAAAGTAGGGCAATGGGAGGTGTAGTGAGTGTGAATGGCTTCAAACTCATTAATCTCCACACACACCACACACACACACACACACACACACACACACACACACACACACACACACACACACACACACACACACACACACACACACAGAGGTTTTGATGTTAATGCAATACACAGAGAATACTGTACACATGGGCGTACTTAATTTTGCAGTGCACTCATTTTGGCCTATGTAATTCCACCAAGACAAAATAGGCAAAACATCACATCAGGAAATAATCAGTCTGCCAGTTTAATGTCATTGACAATGGTACTGTCAGGGTATATATCCTCTTCCCCAATGTAGTGCAGTCCTGGAGTTGGTAAACATAGGTGTGTTGGTGTGGGCGGCACAGCCCTCCACTTTGGAGGGTGTGGGGTGGTGTAGAACCACACATAATGTAATTAACAACTACTTAACCTTTTACCATAAACTGTACAGTATTACAGCAGACTAAGCTGGGGGGTGGGGGATACACACAACAATAACCCCAATGAAGGTGGCTATGCCCACAACATCCACACCCATCTGTATATACCAACCCCACTATTGCTGTACAGCTGTACAGTAGGGAAGAGGGCAATTACACATCTACTACTAGTTCTGATGGAATTAATTTCCACAAGATGATTTCTTTAAAATGTTAGCATTTGCCAGAAAGTTCTTGGACAAATGACCTCCTTGGACATGTATTTTCTGCAAACCGAAGTACATCTTTTCACATACACACACACTTACTTGGCAACACCGAGAGTAGAACCCCTACCTAGGTACTTATTGCTACTAATGTGTTTGGCCTTAATTGGATACACCACA
>NC_056744.1:797345537-797418037 GCF_019279795.1 Protopterus annectens
ATAATATATTGCATAAAAATGGTTTAACCAGGCCCCCCCAATACCGGTAAAATCACCTATTGAAAACCCCAAAAAAAAAAGGGTACCTATTTCAAATACCCCTTTTTTTAAATATTTAAATATAAAAATAAAATGGGGAAATTTAAAATTTAATATAAATAAATTAAATTTAATTTCTGGCCTAAACAAATCCTTCAAACACCCCAATTTGGGGTTTTTTTCCCCCAAAAATTAAGGGGGTAAAGATTCCCTTCCCAAAGAATTTAAAACTAAACCCCGGAATGGTCCCCCCCCAGATAAAATTTTGGGCAAACCCCCCCTTTCCAACCGGGAATCCGGTTGATGCCAAAAAACCCTTTGTAATTTCCCGGACAAAAAAACCCAAAAATTTTTTAAAACAAACTTCCCAAATTAAAAAGGGGGGGTTTCAAAACCCCCTGCAAATAAACCATTTAAAATTTTCAATGCTTTTTCGTACAGAAGCAGGTTCCATAACAAAAAAAGCTATCCTAAGAAAAGGAAAACCCTCGGTATTAAAAAGCAAAAAAGGGGGGCTTAAAAAAAGGTAAAAACCCAAAAGGGGAAAACACCCTATTACAAGAAACCCCTCCCCAAAAATCACCAAGGGAGCTTAAAAAGTGGGCCCCAAAATAACCCAAGGCATTTTTGTAGTCAAGAAAAGGGAATTTTTCAACCAGTTTACATGGCCAAAACAGGAAGGGAAAACCAAATCCTGGAACATTCGGAAACTTAAAAAACCCCCAAAAGGGCCCCCAAAAAAAAAAAGAACCCAACAAACAAACAGAAAACATCTCAAACCAAAAAACAGCTAAGGGAACTTTCCCACTGATTACCAAGTCAGCAACCCCTTTACTAAACCAATTTAAATCGACGGCTTTCCCCGATTTCCCACTAACACCCAAAAAACCTTCAGGGGGAAAAAAAGAAATTTTGTCATTCATGGTTGGGACGAGGCACGGAAATAAATGAGAAAGCATGGGGTTTAAAAAGCCCGGGCGTACCTTAAAAAGGCCCACAAAAATCCAATTTAAAAGAAAAACCCCTTTTTAACTTATTCTGTAAAAAATCAATTCTGTCCCAATGCCTGAACATCCCTCTCCTGTTTGCTAGCCTGTCACCACAGTGTATGTTGTAAGAGGTATTTCCAACTACCCTCTGTGATGCTGTTTGTCAAACACCCACATGAAGTCCTGCTCACAGTGAAGGAAAAGGGTAAACACTCACATGAAGTGCTTAGTTATAGGAGTGTGTTTTTATGCAATTGGCTATGGGAATGATACCACAGCTGTTCCTCATGCAATTAGCAAGTGGAAGACTGCAATTCATGCACAGGCCATCAGGTGATCATGAGCATTACTTACAAAGCTCAAGCTGCTGCCTATGCAAAACAAATGTACTTTTCCACATCCACCAGAGAGAGAGAGAGAGAGAGAGAGAGAGAGAGAGACAGAGACAAACTAAGAAAGGAAGGGAGAAAGAGAGTAACAGCCAAGCGTGTTTGTGTATGATCCGTGGGTGGAGAGTGGTATCTGGGTATTATAATGGTTGCCTATATTGTTTACTAATCCATACTGTCACATAGTAATTGCACATGGCTGTACACATTTACGTCTGAGGATTGTCTACAACAACTTCTACAGTATTTGAAAACTGTTAGCCTTGTAATGTGGACATTGGTACATAGAGGTCCTCAATATAATAATGTAGTAAAACCCACACTGTAATGGATCCTGTTATTACACAATCACCCCAACACCCACACAGGATACTGATGACACACACAGACACACACTTACCAGTATTGGGTTTCAAACCCCTACTTGACTATGTATTGCTATTACAGTGTTATGTAGTTAATGTATGTGCCACAGGGCTCACATGTTGAAAAGCTGTCCAAAGGTATCTTTGAAGATGAGTAACATCAGCAACAGTGCTAATGGAGGGGTAAGGGAAGTGTAGTAAGTGTGAATGTCCACAAAAGCAAGTGTCAACGAAGACACACGCAGTCTCTCAGGGAATCACACACATTATCACAGTTGGCAGGATCAAGATTAGAACTCCTAACTAACTAGTTTGCTACAGGACAGTATTACACAGTTATCACAAGCGCCAAAGATCTTATATGGCTGAGACATGGCCAAAGGGTTATTTCAAGGTGAATGACATCAGCAGGCATGCTAAAGTAGGGCAATGGGAGGTGTAGTGAGTGTGAATGGCTTCAAACTCATTAATCTCCACACACACACACACACACACACACACACACACACACACACACACACACACACACACACACACACACACACACACACACACTTGCCAGTACTGAGATGCATAGGTACATTTCTTCACAGGTGTGTAGTAGGTGAATGGGCCTGAAGGCTGTACATGGCTAGGCAAAGGGAATATTTTGGCATCAGGCCACATGACAATAGTCTCCAGTGTGGCTCAGGGGTGTAGTCCCTGGATTGGTTACTATTGTGAGTGGCCAGTGATGTGTACTGCTTCCCATGTATGTGATCTATATTCCATAACATGGACAGTGTCTCGGTTGTGCACATGTCCCACATGCATGTTCTTTGATGTGTGAAAGTGTACTTGAGGTCTCAAGGGCACGTTGTATGGACAGATTGTTATCTTCTGATGTAGCATTCCTGACCTCATTTGGTGAGACCTGGCTATGGAACTGGGGTTGTGCTTACACCTACATTGACAGCATGATACAGGCATTCAGTGGAGTTAGTGGCATCTGTCCATACATGGCATGTGTATAATGCAGACTCTACAGTTGTTGCAGACATCCAGTGGGTAACATAGCAAAAGGGCCACTGTAAGCATTTATTTGCCTACTGCAGGGATGGAATAGGGTGCCATGTCCTTTTACTTGCTGGACAACATACACACACTCAGGAGCTGTAACACATCACAGTACTTTCTGATGTCAGTGGCATTTCAAGGTGACTGACATCAGCAGGCTTGCTGAAGTAGGACAATGGGAGGTGTAGTGACTGTGAATGGCCTCAAAATCATTAATCTCACACACACACACACGCACACACACACACACACACACACACACACACACACACACAGTTTCCATGTCTGGGATTTGAACTCCTAACTAATTAGTATGTTAAACTATAGCATTACGCAGATCTCATAAGTGCCACAGAGCCTATGTGGCTGAGAGCTGGCCAGAGGGTTATTTCAAGGTGACTGACGTCAGCATGAGTGCTAACATGGGCTATGGGAAGTGCAGTGTGTGTGAATGGGTGATAAACCATTCTCTGGAAACACACACACAACACTCAGTCACACACAACTTTACATTTGACAGGACTGGGTATACAAATGCTAGATGAATACTGATTTGTACTATCATGTTACACAGTTATCACAAGCACCACAGACACTATAGGGCTGAGGGCTACCAAAAACAGTGATTGATATCGGCAAATCATGTGATATTGGCCACTTGGATGTGTGGTGGGTGGGACAGGCCTCATGATGAAAATCTCTGTCACTGTCTGTCTCTTCCCCATATCGCTGTGTGTATATGTTTGACATATTATAGTGTATTGGCCTTGGATATGTTTGAGTATTCCTATCCAATGTGTGTGCAAAGCATGAATGGTGTGCAATGTGGTGTGTGTGCACAGACATCTGCGACTGACAGATATGTATAGTCCACTGTTGTTGTCTCTAAGTGTAGGGGCATGCCCAGTATGGCCTTCTGTATTGAATGTGTGAATCCATTCCAGGTAGATTGTACTCCAGTCCAGGATTTGGTGTTCTACACCTACAGCTAGCGACCTGTTTCTGCAGGATATCTGTAGATAGGTTGACAATATGGAGTCACAATGGGTGAAAGATAGTGGGATACTGTAACTATTGTGTCTGTGCTTAGCACAGATATTCAGACATATGGACTGTTTTACACTATGTTGTATTATGTCATCAACTACTGACAGATATACTTATTTGCTCAAAGTTATTTCCTGGGAAATACAAGATGAATGAAGCTGTGTCCAGTATTGTGACCTGCAGCCTACATATTCTTGCACACTCATGCCATTCTGGAGGGGTAGCTGCAGACACTTGCTGATAGGTCTGTGTAAATGGTCCAGCACCTTGGTACTGTAGTGGCTGTGGATCCTCTGCTTGTACATATATCAACGTAACAGAATGGCCATATCCTGCTGTGGCCATAGCTCTCAGCTGTACAGATTCAGCCAGGTTACCCAGAGGCAGGGTTAATTTATCAGGTTAGTTCCCCTTCACATTGTGGTTTACAAGCAGGTTTGTAGCCACCCATTACTGGGTTTGCAGGCAGGGGTAGTATGGGCACACATCAGAGTTTCAGACTTCACACACTCCATGACGTCCATGCTTCTACACCCCCCACTCTGTTATTCTATCCTCTTCCTAACATTATTCAAATGATATCTGAGAAGTATCCCTATAGTTGTCCCTTCATCCCAGCAGTATTTAGGGTTTGGTCCACAGTTCATGCAGTAGGACATGGTGGGCATGCTACTGGGATTTGTCAACATGGCCTTGCATTTGTGTTCTGTGGACTGTGTTATGTTGTTAGTTGGGAACCCATGAGATAACATACATTGGCAGTAAGACACAGGCCTTTGGCAGAGGACTGTAGAGCATTTGGTAGTGATGCAGGCCATCTGTAGCAGGCCAGTGCATTCTGTCACTCCTACATTCTCAGGCTGCGAGCCACTGGATTCCCCTGTGGTGACAGGGTAAGTGTGCGAGGTGTTAATGGCAATAGTTCCTGTCCATATTAATCCATTGGTCTGGATGCTGGCAGGGTGCTGCTTACAGCTAGGGACACACCTGCATGGGACAACTCTTCAGCATGCTGGAGTCTGTGGGTATTCCCATACAGAAGTGGGGGTCATACTGTACTCATTCCCAACAGCAGGGATATGACCTGTGATAAACCTGTGGCTGATGGGGTGAGCTGAGTGCATGTGTGATATGGAAGCTTCTTGCAGCTGACTCACAGATATACCTGGGACATTCCCCTTATGCTGCCTTGTGCAGGGACATAGGCAGTCTCTCATTACTTCATAACTGTACCTTTTGTGGTCTGACAGTGATTGGCCAGACTACATCAGTATTCCATATTACACAGACAACTAATGTGCTGCTAACCTGTATGTACAATTCCAAAGGTGTGTGCAGTTGGCAGTTACATTTTATGTACTCTGTCTAGGATACTTCCACCTGTGTACTGTGTGTATGTCTGTGCCCACATTCATGGCATGTCCATCTTTCAGACTGTGACAGATATTGACATTTGGACAGTGAGTATCGTTGACTGCTGAATTGGGTATTGCTGGGATGCATTGTGGTTATCACTGCAGTTATCAGAACATGGCCCTGCCATCAACAGTACTGGCCATAGGCCACCAAGACACAATCCTCCATGCCTACATGCTGACCACTTCCACACAATATAGAACACACAGCAACCTAACACATGGACCCCTGCATATTGTACACATGCAACAATCTATCCTGTAAATTGGGCCAGCTCAGGTAATCTGTGCTTCACTGTTATTAAACCCACACGTACATGTTACTGCATTTCTACATAGGATTGGGGGGGGGGGCACACCTGACAACTGTAAACATTTGCTATAACTGTACTGGTATTTCAGTTACTCTGTTGGCTTCCATTTTGTTTTGTATCCTGACCTATCATGCAGACTAGAGACATATCAGTAGAGTAAAGATCTTAGGTTTTATTGACTGACATTTCAGTTTCAGACTTCTTACCCTTCCGAACTAACATACAAGTGGCAGACCTATTGTAGTCTGTCTGTGTAGGTCTGGGGGGGGGGGGTGTTCTCCATTGCCATCAATTGGAGGCCTTAGCAGAGTCTTTTCTTATGGTCATCTACACCTGTCCTGCTGGCTGAGGCTGACGTTGGGTATGTGAGCCTCACTGACATGCATGTGTGTGTCCTATGGACACACATTTGGGCCACCACATGTACTGAAGTGGGAATTTGTCACCTTGTCTAGTACTGCCTACTTTGTTGACACCAGTATTTGTTATGGATTTCATGCTGCCCATATAGGTGTCCACTATCTGCTGCCATCCCGTTCAGCCACCTAGTTCCCTTGCATGCTCACATCAATACCATAGATACAACTAGCAGAACATACTACTCCATTCAGCAATTGACATGAAGAGTGACTTACCTTGTGATTGTGCCAGTATTGAGGATGGTGCTGGAGGGCTGACTATGTTGAATGCACATAGTACATTCCCTACAGATGGAAAAGGACAGGTAGTATCATGTTTGGCATCCATTTTACTATATGTGCAAGTCAGAGAGAGGTGTCATTCCCTGGGTCCCTACCCTGTGTACTGTGTGTATGTCTGTGCCCACATTCATGGCATGTCCATCTTTCAGACTGTGACAGATATTGACATTTGGACAGTGAGTATCGTTGACTGCTGAATTGGGTATTGCTGGGATGCATTGTGGTTATCACTGCAGTTATCAGAACATGGCCCTGCCATCAACAGTACTGGCCATAGGCCACCAAGACACAATCCTCCATGCCTACATGCTGACCACTTCCACACAATATAGAACACACAGCAACCTAACACATGGACCCCTGCATATTGTACACATGCAACAATCTATCCTGTAAATTGGGCCAGCTCAGGTAATCTGTGCTTCACTGTTATTAAACCCACACGTACATGTTACTGCATTTCTACATAGGATTGGGGGGGGGGGGCACACCTGACTACTGTAAACATTTGCTATAACTGTACTGGTATTTCAGTTACTCTGTTGGCTTCCATTTTGTTTTGTATCCTGACCTATCATGCAGACTAGAGACATATCAGTAGAGTAAAGATCTTAGGTTTTATTGACTGACATTTCAGTTTCAGACTTCTTACCCTTCCGAACTAACATACAAGTGGCAGACCTATTGTAGTCTGTCTGTGTAGGTCTGGGGGGGGGGGGCTGTTCTCCATTGCCATCAATTGGAGGCCTTAGCAGAGTCTTTTCTTATGGTCATCTACACCTGTCCTGCTGGCTGAGGCTGACGTTGGGTATGTGAGCCTCACTGACATGCATGTGTGTGTCCTATGGACACACATTTGGGCCACCACATGTACTGAAGTGGGAATTTGTCACCTTGTCTAGTACTGCCTACTTTGTTGACACCAGTATTTGTTATGGATTTCATGCTGCCCATATAGGTGTCCACTATCTGCTGCCATCCCGTTCAGCCACCTAGTTCCCTTGCATGCTCACATCAATACCATAGATACAACTAGCAGAACATACTACTCCATTCAGCAATTGACATGAAGAGTGGCTTACCTTGTGATTGTGCCAGTATTGAGGATGGTGCTGGAGGGTTGACTATGTTGAATGCACATAGTACATTCCCTACAGATGGAAAAGGACAGGTAGTATCATGTTTGGCATCCATTTTACTATATGTGCAAGTCAGAGAGAGGTGTCATTCCCTGGGTCCCTACCGTGTCAGTGTATGTGCTATGCATTGCCTCTTTGCCAAAGCCTGGGCATACTGGGCATGCCTCCTTCTGCCTACATGGGTTGTTCCTCCTCTGAGTCCCTCTGTGCCTGTGATGGCCTTGGCAATGGTGGAGAGCTGTGTGCCCCTGTCCAGTGCTGTTCCTGCTGCAGCTGTTTCTGCAGGATCATATTGTGTAGCATGGCATATACAATGAAAATTTGTGTAAGTGTAGCTGGAAAGTACTGCAAGGCTCCACCGGATATGTCCAGGCACCGGAACCGTGACTTGAGCATCCCAAATACACTCTCTATTATGATTCTGGTTTGTGCATGTGCCTCATTATGGAGTTTTTTTTCAGGTGTGTGTGCATTTCTGATGGGTGTCATCAGCCATGGCTCCAGTGTGTAACCAGAATCACCCACTAGGTGGCCATATGGGCTGTCCCCACTAGCAAATTTCTGGTACAGCTGTGTCTTATGCCAGATGTGGGAGTTGTGATAGCTTCCAGGGCTGCCAGAACACACATTTAAGATAATGCCCTGGCCATCGCACATGACCTGACAAGTTGATGGAGGGGAAGCCCTTGCGGTTTATGTAGACCCTACCCCACTCGCCGCATGGTGCTTTGATGTGTATGTGCGTGCAGTCTGTAGCACCCACTACCTCAGGGTATTCTGCTTTTAGTGGAAAAGATGCATATTGCTGGTTAACACCTCATGGATGTTGAGGAAATATATGCGCTCATCGGCATGTGCTGACATGGCATCCAGGAACAGGTGGAGTACCCTGGATGCTGATGCCTGTGAGATCCCCATGATATCCCCAATTGGCCTTTGGAAGGCACCTGTGGTTAGTATTCGTAAGCCTACACATACCTTGTTATCCACTGGGATGGGTTCCCCCTCTGTTGGTTCTGTGTGTGAGGCGTGGCCATCACAGCTCAACAATTTGCTGTAGAATGTCCCTGTCCACCCTATAGCGCTCCACTATCTCCAGCTCATGTAGTCCCTGGTAGATTACCCTGGGTCTGTACACTCTTCCTCTCCTCCTCCTCAATGTGGGTTGGTCATCATCATTCACATCCTCACCACCCTCAGTCTCTTCCACATATTGATGTATAAGAGTGACAGCAGCCCCTAACATTTTGTTAGTCTTGTCAGGTAAAATTTCCCTGTCTGTATACACCAGAGGTGTAGAGTTTGTGGGAAAAAAACAGAGTGAAAGGTGTTTGCATAGTTTATAGTAGTGTGCCGGGCTGGGCTGCTGACTGTGTAATTGTCTGATTCTGATACATTTCACTTACCCAGTGCTCAGATGTAAACAAAGCTGCTATTTCCTATTTTTTTTTGTTTGTTTTTTTTTTGTTTAAAACCCGGTGTGTGGTGTGCACACCAGTTTAGGCAATGTAAACACTGCTAGCCAGCCTCAGACACACACCCCATTCCTTAGCTGTGCTTAGCTAAGAGCAAACACGGGCCACAGAGCTCCAATAAGCTTACAGCATGCATGATACTCCCCCCTTATGAGGTCATCTACCTTTTATACTTATACCATGGTGTTGCTGCACCTACATGGCTGGGTGCAAGCTAACACTGAGAGGAAATCTGTGATTCAGTATCATTTCCCTGGGCTGACAACATAATAATGCACTGGTAAAGCAGAAGATGAATCCAAGTGTATGAAAGGAAGACAGAATATTTTGATGAGTTAAGGTATTAAGCAACAGTAGTTAATCCAACTACCCTTCAGCTAATAATGCACAGAACATGACCATTTGACTGGAAGACTTTCTAATATTTTATCCATCATCACAAAAGAATTTACACTTAGCTTCATTTTGCAAATATGAAGTACTGAATCACAAATGATAGAAATGCGCAGAAGTGTATTTGGTATGTGATGTTATCGTTTCTGAGGATATGATTTGAAAGGCAATTGAATCTAGAAGATTATGAGTGGACTGGCAATGTTCCCATCATGTTGAACCCCTGAATTTATAGATGCTTGTTTTTGTACTCCAACACTGATTCATTATGTACATAGTTTTTGCTTTTCTCTATGGTTGTGCAGCTGTGAAGTATATATAATTAAAGGGGATGTGGGAAGTGAAGCCTCCATGGGGGTGCGTGCAGATGGCTTGCCCCCCTGCAAAAACATTGTTTATGCTGTATTTTGTTTTGTAGGATGCTTTCTATGTTTCGTGATTTAGTGAAATGAAGTTTCAGTAACTAGGTTTTCAGTCAAGTGGATTTTCAGCCATATTGTTTCAACCATTTCATTTTCAATCAACTGCAGTTATATTGAGTGATAGTAAACCATGCATAAATAAAATGTAGAACATTGTATATAATATATCCATCCATCTATCTACAACCCCTTTTTCCCATCTTTGCACATGGGGGTGGGTGTATCACTTCAATAGTGGCAATCGTCTAGAGCCAAGGTTTACACCGCTGAGTGGCTAACCCTACCACTGTAGTTTTTCCACAGCATGCACTCACATGTACATTCACACCACACCTGGGGACAATTTGGAGTGTCCAATCCACCTACTGCATGTCTTTGGAATGTGGGAGGAAAAAAGCACACACATCTATGTGCCCGTGTCTTATATATATATATATATATATATATATATATATATATATAGGGTACATGTCAAATCTTCGAACGCTCAAAATTTCAAACGTTACATGGTCGACACCAAACGTTAGAAATTTTGAGTGCTCGAAGATAGACTTTCAGTGGCACCATATGGTTCAGATAGGGAAAATGTCCCTTTTCTGCACTAAAGTGCAGTCTCGGAGTTGGTATATTTAAGTAGGGGGGGTGTGGGGGGTGCAGGGGGGCTTGCTTTCTTTTTTTTTTTTTTTTATGTTCGAACATCCAATTGTCGAACATTTGGTCTTGACCATGTAATGTTCGACATTTTGAATGTTCGAACATTTAACATAGACCCTATATATACATGAGTCTACTTCACAAGACCAAACTACCATTTAACTGAATGTCAAGACACAGAGACCAAAAAACCGAACTCTTAAAATACTGACAAGTCAAAAACCCGACTGTCACATACCCAGAATAACAAAACACCAACCGACCAGCAATACAATACACTACAGAAACTGCAAACACATTTCTTACATATATTATGCTACAGTGTTAAATCCTACCACTACATACCGAACAAAATTTAAAACATAACGGACAACTTACAGGAAACGCAAGTAAGACACTAATCACTAACACTATAGCAATGGTAAACTATCCTTATAAAAACCTAACCAATGTACCTAAGCACAATATCACTCCACCCACCAACCAGTACCAGCAAAGACAAAACATCCCACTGAACATTCATGGTGGTAGCTATAGTACTGATATGAATATTCATTACAAAAAAGAAAATAAAAATAAAAACAATCCTAAAACAGATTAATTTTATGTTTTTGCCCCCCTGTACCCCCATGGGGGCTGCACCTCCAAACCCCCTGCAACTTAAATATACATACTCCAAGATCACACTACAATGTGGAAATGAGCAGCTTTCCTGTTCTGCTCAGCTTGGAGTGTCAGCTTTTACACATTCAATTTCCTGTTCTCCTCAGCTTGGAGTGTCAGCTTTTACATGTTCAGTCATCTGAACGCCGGTAAAGTGAAGTTTCAGTTAAATGAAACTTCAACTTTTTCATCTCAGTAGTCTGAAAGTTGGTCTGCTGAAATTATGGTCTCAGTAGATGGCAGTTTCAGGTGTACTCTCCAGTCCAGCTGGTGAATCTGGGCATTTTGAGGCAATGTTACAACTGCCTCATGTACACAGACAACCCTCTCCTCCTACCACCAAACACTAATATAGGCGAGAGATGCAATTATACGGCCAAACTGGAGGCAAAGCTCTCTCAACACAAGACTGGAACTGACAGTCAAGAGGAGAAGGAAAATATTTGCAACACACCACCAGTCTCACATAGACCTACTAAACTAACACTGGCAAAACACACACATAAATACACGAAAACGTACTCGGAGGCTCTAAAAAAAATCTGCAAAAGCAGCAGAGACCTCCAAAGCAGACACCCAAGAAAATTCCAGACCCCATCACAAACCATGAAACACATACTTCTCATAATCAGTGTGCCATGCAATCACAGCCCTTAAGGCAATATAACATACCCAACACACTAGTAATAGGCGACTCTATAGTCAGGCACACTGATGTCCCACTAACTAGGCTGGACAAGGAGAAGGTTACAGTTAGCTGCCTGTCAGGTGCCAGGATCCGCCACATAACACAAGCACTCAGGTCACTCCAGAACAAGTACAAATACGACTCTGTCATTGTCCATGTCAGTGTGAATGACCTGAGACGTACCTCCCTGGACTACATGAAAAGAGACATGGAAGAGTTCTCTGATCACGTAGCCCAGGACGGTATGACCCTGACCCTGAGTAGCATCCTGCCCTCACCAAGAATGATACCACAGTATAAAGAAAAAAATATCAATTTCAGCAATTGGCTAAGTTTCTGGTGTCATTCAAAGGAGATCCAGTATCTGTCCACTTGGGATGACATGCTCGATAAGCCACGCTGCTTCGCAAGAGATGGCTTGCACCTGTCACCCTTAGGCTTTTGAATACTGGCCAAGGCATTTGCTGCCCCCATAGTGCCTTTTTTAGGCAAGGCTCAAAATGACAAACCCACCACCATAAATAGCCCAAGTAACCAAAAACTGAGGGTAATGCTACTCAATGCCAGAAGTCTAAACCTCAAAACGCATGCACTCGAGGCACTCCTCAGTATAAAGAACATTGATATCTGTGCAGTAACAGAAACCTGGTTTAAGGCTCCAGAGAGCACCCCAGCACTACCAGGCTACAACTCATACCATACTTTTTGGCCACAGAACCTGGACCGAGAAACAAAAGGTGGGGGTGTATCCATATTCATCAAGGATACCCACACCTCCAGGTTAGTGACACAGCACAATGCCTCAGAGATCATCCATGCGCAACTAACAATGTGCAGAGCTGCAATTCAAATTGTAGCTTGCTACACATCACTCACCATAACCCAGTACCCCCATTACGCATTTCTGGAGACACTGGAAAATATGACGGTCCTACCAAATGCCCTAATATTGGGTGATTTCAATTACTCAAACATTAACTGGGAGAACTACTCAATTACTAACTCCCTTGCCCAACGCTTCCTAGAATTTATAAAACTGAACGCCCTGGATCAAATGGTGAACACCCCCACCAGAGGTGACAACATATTGGACCTGGTCATCACCAACATGGGCGACCAGTGTTCTACACCGGAGGTCAAACCCTCATTGGTTAGATCAGACCATAAACTAATCACTCTGGATATCCACATTCCGCCTCCACCCCCAATCAAGGAAACCACTATGAAAAACTTTTCAAAAGCAAACTTCATGTTATTTATGACCGAGGTGGAAAGGTTCACAGCCCCCATCTAAAGGACAATGCTGTCCAAGCTGCTGAATCCCATACAAAGGCACTCTATGAGCACCTGCAAGAATGCATGGATTGTGCTATCCCAAGCAAAACCAAGACTCACTCCTCCAAGAAAAGGAAACCAGTGTGGTGGACCCCTGCCATAAACAAGCTATACAATAGAAGGAGGAAACTAGTGCAGAAAAGAGTAAAATCCCATGAAGGAAAGACATCCCTGATCAGTATCAGCAAGAAACTACAATCCCTCATAAAATCATCCAAGGCTAACTTCGAAAGAAAAATGGCCAAGGACTCCAAAGATAACCACAAAGCGTTCTTTAGCTATGTCAAGAACCTAAGTGGAAACTCTCAGATCTGCTCTGAGTTAGTGCAGAATGACACAAAATACACTGAACTGACTGATATTGCCAACATTCTGGCAGACAGGTTTAGTGCAAACTTCATCCCCTCTTGCCCCCTAAATGGCCCATAACCATACCAGAAGAATGTAGTGCTCCAGCAATCACTGACACACAGGTTAAAACAGCCCTATCCAAAGCCAAAAATACAGCTTCAATGGGACCAGACGGTGTCCCAGGCTGTGTCTTACACAAGCTCCAAAATGAACTAACCCCTCACCTAAACACACTGTTCAAACTCAGCCTCTCTACAGGCTACATACCCATAGAGTGGTGCACAGCAACAGTTATCCCTCTCCACAAAGGTGGAGCCACAACGGACCCCAGGAACTATCACCCTATATGCCTGACTAGCCTGGTCTGCAAGGCTCTGGAGCGCATCATCATGGAATTCATTAACAGAAACATTGGGAACCTTCAAACATTGGACCCTACCCAATTTGACTTTTTTAAGGGCAGATCATGTCTCCTAAACCTGGTGGACTTCTTTGAGACAGTTACCAAGGCATTAGACAAGGGGAAAGGAGGTCCACACAGCTTACCTAGACCTCACAAAGGCTTTCAACACCATTCACCATTCTAGTATTATAGACAAGCTCACCAGCCTGAACATAAACCCCTACGTCATTGAGATGGGTTGCCAATTGGCTCACTGATAGAACCCACATGGTGAGAGTTGCAGGCTCTAGGTCTGACTCTAAACCAGTTACAAGTGGCGCCCCCCCAGGGCTCAGTCCTGGGACCCCTCCTGTTTGGTATATACTTCTCAGAGGTACAGGCAAGCACAGGAGGACAATGGCTGACCAAGTTCACAGACAACTGCAAAGTGGAGGCCATAACTGACTCTCCAGCTGATACAGACATCCTCTAGAAGGCTCTCACTGAGACGGATACCTGGTGTCAAAATCATGGCCTCAAGCTAAATGCCAAAAAGTGCATAGTCATCCCCTTTGGAAAAAACAAAGTACCCGCAAACTACCACATACGTGGTAGTCCCCTAAATACAGAAAATGTAATAAGGGATCTGGGGACCCACGTAGATAGTAATCTGTCCTTTGATAATTATATTGCCAATGTGGTTAGAAAATCCTTCTATGTGGTCCACCTAATCACAAAAGGGTTCGCATCTAGAACAAAAGAGGTCATTGTGCCCCTCTACTCATCACTCATCAGACCCATCATAGAGTACAACGCCCCATTTGGGATGTACCTTACAAGACACCTGCAACAGCTGGAAGGACCACAGAAGTACCTCACCAAGAGGATTACTGGCCTTAAAAATATGCCCTATGCAGCCCAACTGAAGAAACTCCAGCTGTACTCGGTGGCATACCACTTACTCAGAGGTGATCTCTGCCTGACATACAAGGCCATGCCCAACCCAGAATTGATGGACATGCTCCACCTAAAAAAAAACAAATACCCAAGAGCCACATGCTCTAGGGATCTAAACCTCACCACAATGATAAATAGGACGTGCTGGAGGGATAGATTCCTGTCCCAGAGACTCCCCATGCTTTAGAACAGGATTACAATCTACATTAGGCAGAGCCCCTCACAAACACTCATCAAGAGAAACCTTGACGAGTGGATGGGAAACAGAAAATTTACCCCGGGGATCACTGCAGTGGCTCTGCTGGACAAAGGCACAGAGAACTAATGGCTCTGCTGGACTAAGGCACAAGGAACTAATCTAAGGGGGTGGCGAAAGCCAACACATTCTGGCTAGGCTTATAGATGTCCTCAGGCAGATAGCCTAGTACTTACCTATGAACCTATGAACCTATGTCAACTAGACCCACAGTGATATATGTATATATAAATTACTTATGTATGATTGAACAAAATGCAGAAAAATAAGATCCAACATACATAAGGCTGAATTACTGAAACATTGAATGAGGAAAACATCAAAAAAAGGACAAACAAGTTCCTTTCTCAATCTTTACACTAAATGGCCCCCATAACATTAGCCTCCAATTTGCCTGAATAGTGGCAGTGTTATGGGAAGGGTTTTTTAAGCTACAGTGTGGGGTTATGGTTTGGGCAAGTTCATGGTTAGGGTTTGCATGCCTTATCCTCCCTGTCCACCCCAGTAGCGGGTGTTAACCCTAACCCTGGCCCCACTCCAACCCTAAGTCCATGCAGTAACTTAAAAAAAAGTCCATTAAGGTTACCACTGCACACACACACACACGCGCGCGCACACACACACATACACGCACACACGCGCACACACACACACACACACACACACACACACACACACACACACACACACACACACACACACACACAGACACACACACACATCCTTTACATAACAGTGAAATACACACAGTTGCATGTAGACACACAACACCTAAACACTTACCTAAGCCTTACCCTAACCCTTAACACCCAAACACACACATATACATTGTAACCTCTTTTCAATCCCTACTCAGCAATTTCAAAGAAAAAGCACTTTGAGATGTCAGACATTTGACAGTCTTGACCATGTCTAGTGTTTGTCAAAGCAATGTTTGACTAAATGCACACAAACCATATTTTGATTTGATACAAAAATGAGTGTTATTGTTATGCAATTATATCTTCATAGGTTGCTATGAGAAATAATTTTATAATAAAACATGCAATTGGCAGCAATGTTTTCTACAACAATCACCTTTAAACAACAGGAAACCATGAGAACAATGACAGTTTCCCCATTGCTCAGTCTCTAAAATGCCTGTAGTTCCTGACTGAAGTTTTCTTATTTTTGAACATAGCATCTGTGGAAATCATATTGTAAAATGGTCGCTCACCATTCAACAGACGTCTAGAAATTGTGCAAAATGTACAGTATTTTATATAATAATGTTAACTTCTTGTGGGCACTACCTTTATAAAGGTCTTCACAGTGATTATTAATGTTTCAGAAAGTGCACGCTTATTGTCAATCTAAGTTGTATTTATTTTTTAACTGCATTTATTTAGGAAATTACACACATATATATGTGTGTATATACAGATATAGCTAGATAACAAATTAAACTTTTCTGGCATCTTCATGTATCTAGAGTGACCAGAGTAACTGAGATTAAAACATTTTTATAACATTTGTTCAACTAGCTGGGCTGGGTAATTATTTAGAATGAATGAGACAAAGAGAATTTGTAAAAAAAAATCATTATCATATAAGCTTTTATCACACTGCTTGTATATAAAAGTTCAAGTTTCACCAGTGAAAGTAACATTTTTGTAAGAACAAGTACCTTTCTTATCAACGTGGCACATACCTATGGACACTGCCATGTTTACACAAAAATAATAAAGCATTTTGCTGAAATGCACATTTCAACTGAATGACAGCAAGAAAAATATGTGCATTATCATATGTCAGTGTACTGCTGCTACCAAATATGTGCATTATCATATGTCAGTGTACTGCTTCTACCAAATATGTGCATTATCATATGTCAGTATACTACTGCTACCAAATATGTGCATTATCATATGTCAGTGTACTGCTGTTACCAAATATGTGCATTATCATATATCAGTGTACTGCTGTTACCAAATATGTGCATTATCATATGTCAGTGTACTGCTGTTACCAAATATGTGCATTATCATATGTCAGTGTACTGCTTCTATCAAATATGTGCATTATCATATGTCAGTATACTGCTGCTACCAAATATGTGCATTATCATATATATCAGTGTACTGCTGCTACCAAATATGTGCATTATCACATGTCAGGGTACTGCTGCTACCAAATATGTGCATTATCATATGTCGGCATAATGCTGCTGCCAAATGATCACAATGGGAAATTGCTTCTTCTAGGAATAAGTATACCTTACTTTTCACTAAAAGAATAACAAACATAAATGAGAAACAGCACAAAAATCACACTATATATCTTGCCTTATAAGGTTCAATATTACAACTGTGACATTTACAGTTAAAGAACTTCGCTTTCAAACGCATGTCTACATTCTCTCTTATACCATTTACTGAGCCAGTCAAGTTCCTTTTAAGTCATGACATTATTCATATGTTAACCTGATTTCTGTTGAAACATATTAGCACTAGCATCACTCTCGGTTCTCAGCCTGTCAGATTATTTGTTTGTGCCTATATTTATAGCACAATCAATTCCAATGGCTACAGTAGCTTTAGTTTAACACATGCCCTGATGCTTCAAGGGTGGGTGCAATTTGCAGACGGTCAGTCTGACCTTTATCCCAACAGCTCCCTGCTTTAGATGTACTATATTTTTATCAGATTGTGTGAGTTACATTTTTTAAAGATTTTCACTATTCTGCATTGCCACCTTTCCTGAATAATAACAGTAAAACAATAAAATCTTATTTTTATAATGCCATGCAAATAGTTGTAAGTTTTGTCTTTACATTTGTCATAAAAATGATTTTCCATTTCACAACTTTCAGCATTCAACCAATTTAAGCATCATATCAGCCAATTTCTATATCTGAAAAATGTGATGATTCTGAATGTTAATCTGTATAACAGTTTATATGATATATATACACATATAATGTCTTTAAGATGTATAGATGCTTTTTTTTTTAGTGTAATATTTGTAATATTAATCAGATATTGCCTTAGGCTTTCTATAATGATCTAGTTAAATGTCACTTTGAACCATGTGAAAAAAAAGCAATCTGACTACACTCTGAAAGAGAGAGAAAAATAACTTTGTTGCTGTAACCACCTTCATAAGTAAGAACTTGGCTTTCACAAGCCTGCTAATGCCAAGTTCATGTGAAGGTTTTAATGAGAAATGCTAGGAGTGTAAACAGGAAGTTTCGCTCCCTACAAGCCTTTTTCATCCTGGAAGACATTGACATCTGTGTAGTGACTGAGACATGGTTTAAATGGCAGAGAGCTCTCCAGCTGTGCAGGGCTATAATGCCTTCTACACATTTGTGACAAGCTGCTGTGCAAGAGAAGGAAAAAAGCTGGAGGTGTATTAGTCTTCATTCAGAACTGATTCACATAGAGGATGGTAAAGCAGCATGATGCACTAGAGCTTCTTCATGTCCAAATAACCATCAGAAAGGCCCTGTATCATATATTAGCTAGCTATAGAACTCCCTCTATGACCCAAGAATGCCTCAAAGTCTATCTATGGTAATTAGAACTTGGTATTAAACCAAATACCATTTTCCTATGTGACCTGAAGCTGAACTATCCAACTTTAGACTGGAAAACATTGCATTGACACAGCCTGCTTTTTTTTTCTGCAGCTAAAGCTTTTAATGTATTACCCATAGGACTGAGGATGGGTCTCTGACCATAACCTCAAGAACAAATCGAAGAGAAGCTCAAGACATGAATATCTTGATATCCATTTCAAGGACATATAACAACTTAGTTATGCTCTGAGACACTCATTCATAAGACTGTAATACACAAAGCTTTACATGTCCCATATACTATTATTTGCAGAGACAGAGAGAGAAAAAACACATGAACAGCAAGTATTTCACAGCTTTAAAAGATGTAACACATAATGCTGTCACACAGTTCTTTGTGATGCATGGATGTTTAGCTCTTCCAATGTACTATGTGACAAAGAGAAAAAAGAAAAAAAGAGACTCTACAGATGCACAAAATGTTTTACAGTTTTGAAAGTTGCAATATACTTACTAGTACAAACCAAAAACTGCAAACTTCAAAGAAAAACTCAAAAAAGACAATCTTCAAGTTTAAATCCAATGACCACTAGAAAACGAATGGATTTAGCGCTTTCATTCACTCATTTATTACGTGAACTTCCTCAGAAAAAAACAATTACATTTACCCATCCTTCCTTTTATACCAAAATCACAATGACATCAAACACATTACAAAATAATAAATAAACATTAGTATTTCCATTACTTTAAATAACTTGAAATACTTGTCGATCAATCTATAAAAATGCAAGTGTATACTTGTGTATATAAACATGCATGTAACTAACATTAAATATATCTAAATAGTTACATAATAAAACTATTTGTTCAGTAAAAAAACATTTCAAATTCAAATACTTACTAGTACCTCACATATGGCTGCCAAACCTGAATCATATTTCTGCTTCTGTAACAGTTTTAAAATCAACAACCTCTGTGCTCTCACACACAAAAGAGGAATGTAGTAGCATGAACTGTTTTACAACTTTTAAAGCTGTTTCAGATTATCGAAACTGATGTTCAAAATGATCACTGTTGCAAATAGCCTAAGCTATGTGGGTTTACCCAAACTGCACTAGCCAAGTTCCTAAAGCTATGGGTGCCTTCCAGGCACTCCCTCTTCTAGTAGTGCATGGAATGCTCCTATAAAAGATAGGAGGCTCTCCAAAAAGCTTCAGTGTTTATCTACCACTGAAACAAGTGTTTCTCAGCAGTTCACCTGTCAAGTGGCTGTGAACTTTAAACTAGAAAGATAACTTCCTTGTGGGGAAAGTTTTGTTTTTTAAATTGAAGTTTAATGTTTTTGACAGTAATTATGTGCTTAGGAAACAAAGTGAAAGAAGGACATATTTATTTTATGTTACATGATCCCAGTGCTTTTGTGAACTTTTTGCAAAGAAAAGGTTTTACTTCTGGCTAAAACTATACTTATTTGTTAGTTTAGAGTTTTGGGGAAATTATATTACCTATTTGGGCTATAGCCAGAGCAATACTTACCTTACAACTATCAGTTCCTTCCATCACATACTCATCGATGCTTCAATTTTAGTCTACCTCTTCTCACTTCTTCCTCCTTGGCTAACCTATGGAACAGCAATTGCTCTCCATGATATTATCTTCCCCAGTACACAAAAAAAAGAGAGTTGTTAAGGAGTCTTGTAGGATGTTCCAGCTTCTTTGTTACCTAAGCCAGGTTGGGTGATTCTACGGTGGCTGATCATTGTTGTTCAGACCACCCATCTTCTTCTCACAGTCCTCTTGGTATTGCATTAACAGCCAACAAAGACTGGGAGATAGTCACATCCTCTGCATTGGTAGGAAAGTTCAATACAGGCCAGGGATAACCACTTTTATCACATACTTCTCTAGAGGGGAAATGTTGATGCTGGAACCAGTTTGACTAAGGGTCAGATGGTCAGACCAGAGGACATTGTGCTTGGAGGGACTGTTAGTCTTTATTTATCACTAAGGCTGGCGAGAGTTGATTTACCAGGTTTTGCTAATGAACTGATAGCTGCCTTTTCAATATCTAGTCGGTCCTCCAGCAAGAAAATAAAAAATAATTATTTTTCCATCTGACAGGATTTTCCAGTCAGAAAGTGAAGCCTTTCAGGAGGAAGAGTGTGCTTCTGAGGGTTCTACTCAGTCTGAGCTTTCAGCTTTGTAAGATATTTTGAATTAAGAAATATCTTTTTCAGAAATCTTATCTAATATGATCAAAGTTTTTCAGTGTGAACAGAGTAAAGCCTCCAGGACAGAGAATATGTATTATGATTTAATAGAACTACATATGTCTAAAGCAATTCTCATGTCTCCTGTGTTGCCTACTTTTGAAGATTTTTTTTACTGCACCAGTTCACTTGACAGACAGGCTTGGGCTGCCGAAAAGTTTGATAGACTACATAAGGTATGCCATTCTCCTAAAGGGCCTGTTTTCTAATCCCAAGACAGACCCAGTCATCATTTCTCTGTCTAAATCTGTTGCTGCCAAACAGGTTACTGCTTCAAACCCAATTTCCACAGATAAAGATTGGAAGGCAAAGGATAAGTTGGGTAAGAAGACGTATGCTTCAGTACTTTAACCTTCAGGATGTTATATCTGAAAGCCCGTACATTAATGTTTTTGCTTGTGTCTTTTGAGAATATACAGAAGTTATTAGCTAGCCTTCCATCTTCTACGGTAAAAGGTTATGTAAATGCTACTGTTACAGCTATTTCTCAGGTGACTAAGCATATTCTGAGGTACACTTGTGATGCCTCTGAATCTTCTTCCAGAGTGTCTGCTTCCAGATCACTTTTGAAGACGCTTGCTTGACTTAAGTTTCAAAATCTTCCCAAGGAGGTAAAATCTGAGATCTTGTCTTGTTCCTTACATAAAGACTCTCCCTGTGGCCCTACTTAAGGAGTGTGATGAAAAGGGAAACTGATGCAGAGTTAATCAAACTTTTCAACCCTCCATTTTCAAACCAAATAATAGTTGTCCCCATTCTTAGCCTCCTTTTCTGTACCCTGGAAACCCTTCCATCTCCCTTGGACTTTAACTGCCCTTTTACCATAGTCCCAGACAGTTGGGTTCTAAGGGTGATCCAACAAGTGTACTGTTGGAAATGGGAATCCACCCTTGGTTAATGATACTTCCTTCTTGACCAGGAAAACAGATTTCTCTATTTTCTCCCATTTGTCATAGCATGATGGGTCATGGAGTAATAGAACCAGTACCACTCAATCTTCAAGACAATGGATATTATTCAAATATTTTTCTAGAACCTAAATCAGAGGGATCTTGAAGGCCAGTACTGAATCTTTCAGATTTAAATCTCCATATAAAGATTACCACATTCAAGATGCTATCACTTCAGAATCTTTTACCAATTATCCCAACCCTAACTTTCATGGTAAAGCAAGGCATAAAGGATGCCTATTACCACACTCCTATTACCAAACAGTACTGTCTTTTCTTAAGATTTGCTGTTTTTGGCCTACATTATCAGTTCTCTGAATTACCCTTTGGACTCTCCACTGTACCAAGGGTATTTACAAAATGCCTAGCTCCAGTCATTGCTTATTGCAGACTCCAAGTCATACACATTTTCACATATTTGGGCACTGCTTTTATCTTTGCAGATTTTTTTTCTTTCAGCTGTCAAAATAGCATTTAAAACTGTGTAGGAACTTCTACTTAGTCTGATATTTGAAATCAATTGACAGAAGTCTTTTCTCATCACTCACTTCACACAAAATGATACTCCTGGGATGTTTTCTGGACTTGACTGTAGGGAGAGCTTTTCTCCCCCCAAACAAAGTAGAAACATTGCAACATTTTTTTCTTCATTTCTACAGCCAAAATCAAAGATCTGCAAGGGAGTTTCTCAAAATTCTGGTTTACATGCCATTTATGATTATCATTCTACCCAGAATACACATGAGGAAAACATAATGGTACCTCAGATCAGTCTGGACTCAGCATCTACACCCTTTGCCTTTTCAGATACCACAGATCTGACATGGGAAGCAGTTTCAAAAGGGATAAATGTGCAAGTTCAGTGGGTTCATAAAGACAGAAAAAAAAGCACATAAATGTCAGGAAAATGTTGGGACTTATCAATGCTTTGAAGACGTTGAATCTTCACTGGTCCCCAGGGATCTATGCTAGTTTATACAGTCAATACAACAATGATGCTGTAAATAAACAAGATAGTTCTGGAGATCATATTCCCTTTGCAGACTGACTATTATGACCTGGAAGGTACCATTTCATCTCAATTTGATTCTAAAGGGTTCATGGATTCCATCGGAACAAAATGTTAATGCAAGCAATCTCAACAGGACCAGGAGGGGTCCCCTCCACAGACATATAGAAACTTCATTCTGGAATCTTCCAAGAAATGATCTACCTGTGGGGAGCACCTCAAACAAATGAATTTGTCTACTTTCAGAATAGACAAAGAAATTCTGCTGCTTGACTCCTTGCATGCAGACCTGGAAGATAGATGCCTTTTCATTTCTATAAACAAGAATGTTACTGTATGTATGCCTATCTACCCTTTCTACTGATTATCACTGCTCTTCTGAAAATCCAGAAGGACTGCCCAAAAAGTATAGTGGTGATTTCTTTTTGGCCATTGCTACAGTGGTTCTCCCATCTTTTCAATTTGACCATGGGCAATTAAAACAAGCTTCCCCACAGACAGGATTTACTCACAAGACTGGGGGAATGCGATGCGCCCCTATCTGGAAATGCTTCCAATCAACTGCCTGGATGAAATGATTCTGATATCTGTTTGTCAGCTTGTTTTCTTAGATTTTCTAGTTGGTGACTCCCTAATAGCCAAGATCCTCATCTGACCTGGATTTCTCTGTTCCTCGATTATTTGTTTGAGTTCCTGACTAATAGTTTGTTGTACCCTTTTATTGTGGTATATTTGTCAGCCATTTCAGTTTGTCTGTCTATAGATTCCATCTTTTTAGCAATGATTAAATGAAACCATTTTTGAATATCCTATCACTTTTTGAAATCCTATCACCTAGGAAACAAGAGTCTCTCCTTGGAATCTCAATTGTTTTGCTTGAGAAACTTACCCTGTCTCCATTTGAACAGGCTCATCAGATGGATTTAAGGTTCTTAACATAGATTGGTTTACTCACTGCTCAGACAAATGCTAGAAGAGTATCTGAGTTACAAGCACTTATGGGGAATCAACCCTACCTCATTTTTCATAAGGACAGGATTTCTTTGATTACAAGTCCTACCTTTATACCTGAAGTAGTTACAAAGTTTACTTTAAGCCAGACCATTAACCTTCCAGTTTCTTTTCCTGAACCTTGGAACAAGAGAGGATTTGTTACACTCTGAACATTCTTAGGCAGCTCAGTTACTGTCCAGATAAATTTTACTATTTCTGGAAAGCTGACCAGCCTTTGTCTCCTACAAAGGTAAGAGGAAATGGCAGCTATTGCCAAAGTTAACTATTTCTTCATGTTTGTCTTGCACTATTACCTTTTATTATATTCAGCACAACAAGACACTTGCAGACAGGCTTACATCCTATTTAACAAGGGCATTGGCTTTTTCTGTTGCTTTCTGGAAAGGGGTAGACTCTGAAAGCATTGTAGTGGACAACAATATGGTCCTCAGAACATACCTTTACAAACTCGTATAAGCTGAATTCCTGTTCCAGGTCTAGAACTGCTCCTGGAGTCCTAGCTATTTGCCTCCTCCCCATTTTAGTATGCCCACCTATGATATGGTAACCTACCCACATAGCTTAGGCTACTGCATCAATGAGCATTTTGAACATAGCATAGTTGTGTAAGTAAACTTTCTATAACAGTAGAAATTTTAATGAATTGTCATTGCCATCTCTCCTTCCAACCCCTTTTCCTTTTTGATTTTTTCCCTATTTGTTTCAAGGATGTGGTCCTTTTTGCCCTTTTGTAAATAGTTATAAACACAGTTTGCTTTGTTTCCTGGCACATGTATTCAAGGCTTAAATATTCCAAAGCTATTTGGAGTTCTCTTGCCTTTTACAGGAGCATCTTATGTGCCCCTGGCAGGGGGATTGGCTGAAAGGTGACCAAAGCTTTAAGGAGCTGGCTAGCGCAGGTGGAGTAAATCCACATAGCTTGGGCTATTGCAACAGTGATGGATTAGAATATCTACTGTTATGGTAAGTTTACTTTCACAGCTGTACTTTCTGTGCTGACTGCTATTTATGCTTTAGCACAAAAGGTGTTCATTCACTCCAATGCAGCTCAGGAAGTTTGCACTGTAACTTCCAATGGGCGGAGTCTAAACCTTTTGACAGAATAAAATTATGTACTCACATTTCAAACAAATGTTCATGTTTCTGGAACCATAGAGGTTATGAAAGAAGTATAAATGGCAAACTCTTCAGCACAAACTACTTTTATAGTGGTAGTATTCTTTCGGTTATAGGTCTTATACTGAATTTTATGAGTCACAGTAAACACAGTAACTATTACATTTGTAATATTTTGTAAGCAACTTACAATATCTCAACAACCACTCAAGTTACACACATACTGTCCACATCGTTTTATTCATCTAGCTGAGAACTTTCATATGAGGCTAAGGAGTTTTGTCTATGTTACTTGGTTGTTGAGATATTTAGAAAAATGTGAAAATTATATCGATATAAATTAATATCATAAAAACAACAGTTAATATATATTTACCTGCACTAGACAGATGTCAAATATTAATGCAGTTGAGTTTGCCATTGTGTAAGCTTTAGGATGAAATATTTTAAAACCTTGTACATAGCTTGGTTTTGGAAATATTAATGCAAATATGAACAAACAATATTTGACACCTAGAGGCATCAGTAGAAGTCAACTGCAGATGCACCTGGAGGCGTCACTCAGATGTAATGAGTTAATTAGTTTTGGTAAGCATCTTTCTTATATCAGAAAAGTGAATAACAATGGTGTATAGCATGAACTGCCATGTTTATGCCTCAAAACTGGAAAAAAGACAGTCTTGTTAGTATTTTTCTGACTACAGAAAGGTGCTTAACAAGCTTTTGTTAAACACATCTCTAATTACTGTTAAGCACGAGTCTCCTACTAGAGGGTAACAATGACCAATGCAGACCACCATAGAACAGTGGAATATCTTTTTGCAATACCTGCCCCCATACTCACTGTAGTCATTTTTTATGTCCCACTCCTTTATGTCCCACTCCTCTTCAAACTTTTAATAAACCCAACCATTACCTATTTTACCTATTGCAAAAGCTGTTCCTCTTCATCACCAATGCTAACACTGTCTTCCACTGCTCTGCAAACACCCTTATTATGTAGTTCATTAAATACTCCTAGCTTTACTCTCTTTCCTATAATACCAGGCTCAACCTTTTTAGCTTGTATCTACCACAAATAAGAGCAACTCCTATCTGAATAGAATCTGCATAATGTATACCATTTCTAACACCTCTACATTCTTCCCAAAAGCCTTTGTGTCTTCCCACCTCTGCACCGTATATGCAGGTCTTGACTCTCCACATCTCCAGCAATTATTGCTCTCTTTCCAGTCTCTTTGACAGACTCAAGAATGTTCCAAAAATGATATATCAAACAAAGATGAATATCATGAAGAGGACCCAATAACTTGATTTCATTCCATATGTGCCAAGCCTTTTTATCCTTTTAATCTTTAGAATCCCTTATATAAGCTTCCTTTATTCTCAAAAATCAGACTTCCACCTCTTCATTTCCCATATCCTTGTATATTACAGCCACAGCAGTGAGCCTATGATAGGATCAATGCCCTGCCTTAAAATCGCTCTTTCTTCTATTCTGACTCCACTTCTTTTGACCTTTCCTCTAATTCCTGCCCCCTCTAACCTCTCTTTAAATCCCTTGCTTTCCATATGTTTATACTTTGCAAATATTATCTTCAATGTAATAAAATGTTTGTATTCCTCAAGGTCATTCCTTACTTCCTGTAATCCAATCACCCCATTTTACCTCTTCAATATCTAGTTGTTCAATTCTTACCCCCTTTTCACCTCTTTTCTGTAATTCCACTTCTACATCCTTGTTCCGGGTCAGCCCCTTTTACAATATCTTTCCCAACTTGATTCAGATGTTTCTTGTCTCTTCTTAGTTCCTTATTATCTTCTTTTCCCTGTTATTCCAGTCATGTACCATCCATCTTGGAGGATTAGATTTGGAAAGTCTCATAAGGGCTACTAAATTTGTTGCCACCACACAGAGACAAAAATATGTCATTCTCCACTACCCTTTTCTGTGCTTCAGTTTTAATGACAGTTTCTACCCTCTTGAGCATAATGCCTATAAAAGAATATACCTATGAAGGTACAGTATGTAAGGGGGAACCATTATTCTAATTACGTCTATTTTCCAAAAAAGTCATCCAATTCACTTACCTAACTGCCCTGTAACTATTTATATCATCTTTCTCCAATTGTTATTGCCTGCTTCTTGCATAGGTTAGGACCTACCTGCATATCTGCCTTTCCACACACATCAGGTCTGCAGCTTCAACAACCTACATGACAAATCATGTCTATCAAAGCATGCTGTATTGCATTTTAATGTGTAGTATTATGCATTCCAAATGGGGTTTCAGGGGTATATGTGTATGGACAAACAATGTTGTCATGTTTGTTTCTACTATCATTCCAAATGGGGTTTTAGGGGCATATATGTGGGGACAAACAATGTTGTCATGTTTGTTTCTACTATCATGGGATCAACTGATAGATGTTAAGCACATTTTAGCAATGTGTACTTTCCAAACAGGTTTTCTAATGAGTACTTCCTTGTATTAGTTTTACAGGAGAAAAAGTATTTGCTACTAACATAACATCAGCATGGGTAGAGTTAATTTCAAAGTATGTGATAACATTTATTCCTTTATTTAGGGTATTTCTTCTTTCTTTGAGGTTGTGTATCACAAGCCCACTGCATCAAGGGCTATCTGCAAAAAAAAAAAAAAAAAAAAAACACAGTTTATTTGTTTATTTATTTTAAGTTTCTATTTGCTCTTTTGGGTTTCTGGCATTAGGTTTTGGGGTATTGGTTCCTCAGCATTCTGACATTTGGGGTTGTATAGAAGAACCAAATATAATAAGATTTTGGGAAGATATCCATTGCAATGCCTTTACTGACATTGTAGCACAAGTATTAATTGCTCTCATATTAACACCTTAAATTTGAGTGCAGCAGTATTAAATATAACTACTAGCCTGCTTTGTCTTCCTTATCTCAGGTACATTGTTTCCATTTTTTTATATTTTAACTTGCATAACTACTGATCAATATTTACATTCCCAGTTAAAAATAAAAATAAAATAAAAAAATCAGAAGGAGTTCAAGGTTTATGCTATACTCATGCTATACTCATTAGGTTGTATTTGATACCAAAATTATTAACTGTATACTAATATTTGAATACTGTATGAGAAATTATGCATTAGCATTCCCCATCTGAAGAGAAATAATTATCAATAACAGTAATTTTTTTTTCTATGAACTAAAAAAATCATGTTTAATAATGTATGATTTAAATGAGGTAAATGACTTTCCCCAGGATTCACTAATCTTCCGTGTAAGACTAAATTAGTCTTACACAGAAGAGCCAGTCTAAGAGTAAGACAGCAGCGTTCCATGCATATTAATGAGGGCATGCTGCCTCAACTCTAAAACTAACACGGAGCGTGGATGAGTGTAGGGGCATGTTGGACTGCCGATCAGTCCAAAAATCCATGCCCCTGCAAGTTTGAAACTCGGGAAATGTCTAGTTACATGAGCGAGTCCACTCACATGTGTACATTCTAACACTAAACTCCCCCATATAGTAAACCTCGTACAAATATAAAAAGTAAAAGAAATGTTTTTTGTTTTTTTTTCATTTCCGATATAGCTGCACATATTTGCGTGTGTTTGCATGGGTTTGCCCATTTCTTAGCTACAATTAGCAGTTTAGACACCGAAGAGGATAATAAGAAAAATATATGCAAATTAAGTGAAATAACAATAGCATAGTGGTTAGAACCTTCACACAAAGAGGAGACATTCCCGGTTCGATTCTCACCACTACACTTTTCATTTTCTGTTGGAAATCTGTATACAAAAATATTTCCTGACATGTATTATTTAAAGTTTTGTAAAAAGTATTGAAATGTTATATGTAGTAGTGAACGAATTATATATATATATATATATATATATATATATATATAAATATATGTATATATATAAATAGGAAGGTGAAATGGTTATGCATACTGATGCATGAGTAAATTATTTTAAGCAATGTAAAGCACTGCTAAGCATATTTTACCAGTATTGAGCATATTTATATTTAATTGCTCATAGCTGAGCACTGCGTTAACTAGCGCAATGTCTTTGCGCGGAGCTGCGCATCGTGCAAACTAGCACAAACAGAACATGTCTGCATGTAGCTGCGCACCGCACTAACCAGCACAACGTCGGGCAACGTCAAGCAACTTCGGACAACGTCAGGCAACGTCGAGCAACTCTGAGTAACGTCGGGCAAAGTTGAGCAAAGTCGGCTAAACACGGCCACACCTCCTTCACTTTACCTTAACCATTCAGGTCTGGCCAGTAGGAAAATAAAAAACAGTGACAGGGATCGAACTCGGGATACTGCGTGCTATAGTCACACTACATAACCACTAAGCCATGACAGCATTTTATAACCATGCACTTTCAACAGACACATATCTATCAAAAGAATATTAAAAATTGCTAACATCAGCTAAGCAGGTGTGCCTACAGCTGAGTTTTTTCAAAACTGGCCAATCACAAATAAGTGTGAGAAATGAGGCATATTTAAGCTCCACAGGTGGGAATACTTGCCATAACTGGTTGTAGCTCTCTTCTGCAGTCAGCATGGCCGGTGCTGGAGAAGGCACTCAATTTAGAGTGCAATGTTGGGGCATTGAGGAGACCAAACTAATGGTTTGGTTCCTTGTCCACAATCATGAGGAAAGACTCCTGCGGGGCCAGTACTAGGGCACCCAATACAAAACGGAGGCCTGGAACTGTCTAGCTCATGATCTCACCAGTGCCACTGGCATTCCTCGGACTGGTGAGCAAGTTCAGGCACCATTACTCTGACCTGAAGCGACGCAAGGTGGATCAACTGGACCAGTGGATCCAGGAGGCCCGTGGGATGGCAAATGTCCCAGTACTGAATAAGTAGCCATTGTATTAAGTATTTAAGAATTGCTATTCTTGTCTATACTATGGATAGGTATGTCTCATTATCACTGCATTTACTTCACAGCTGCAGGTGTCCGGGCTATGAATCAGCAAGCCCATGAAAATAGGCTGCAAAGGCTGCGTCACCAGGCAGGTTAGTAATTATTCTGCATGTACTGTTATATAAAATAAATGAGAGAGCCTTCAAAAAAGTGTTTTAACCCAATAAATAAAGGTATAATAATTCTTTAATAATTATTCTGCATGTAATGTTATATAAAATAAATGAGAAGGCCTTCAAAAAAGTGTTTTAACCCAACAAATAAAGGTGTAATAATTCTTTAATAAAGGTATAATTCCTGGACTGCGTCTGTGTGATTTTCTTTTATATGTTGTTGTACTGTTGCATTTTAGAAATAGTACTATTGTATTAAGCAGTGTTAGTTAACCCACACTTGGGTAGGCCCATATAAAGTGGATGAAGGGAGTGCCAGTAGCTTTTATGCATATTTACAGCCCTTAACTGTTGGTTCATGCCCAGCATGTACAGGATAATCTGGCACATGAGTAGCTTGGTATTGTGTCCCCAGAAATGTCAGTGTGCTGCCAGAAATGTAGGGAGCTGTTAACATATAACTGATAATTTCACCTGAACATATCTAGATAATTATATGAAAGTAGAGCTGTCAGTGTGCCATCACAGCAGTAGTGTGTGTGAGCAACTCTCAAAATATGTAGCAGTAACATCTGCATCCTGGACAGTTTGTATGTCAGCTACAGCTTATGTATATAATGATCTAGCAAAATCCAATTGCACAATAGAAGGACATTGGGTAGTGTAATAATACATGTAAGGGACATATAACTGCAGTTAATAGGAATGTAGTGTAAACTAGAAGGATATATAAGTTAATTGAGCTATCTTTTCCACCCTACTGTATGTGCATAAAAAATGCAATTCCACACCTCAATGGGTATGTCTAATCTCAAACAATTTTTTGGGACATATGTCCTATTGGTTTATAAATATTTGCATTCATTTCTATGCATGTGCCCTATTCAAATACCACAATATTGGTGGCCTGTTGCCATCAATTAAGCCTACATGCTGTTGTAATGTCCACTATTGTTCTATATATGCATGTGTTATGCTTGCTTTTCAACTGTTGAAACTCTGGTGTGTTGGGTTAATGGGAATACTTCTGCATGCTGTTATAACTAACTGGGAATGCTGTTGACTGTTACTAACCCATATCTTTATTAAATTCTCCAAAAGATAGTTCGTATGGAAAGGCGGTCCCAGCAGACCCACCTGTCCCACCTCAGCTGGCCATGGCACCTGGCACCAGCAGGTCTGGTGCCCAGCCTGGGACCTCCTCCTCCATTGGCCCTATGCCACCTTTGGGTGGAAGCGCTGCAGGGGATGGGGCTTGACCCCCCCATACAAAGGTGGGCAGAGGAGGGCCACCTATCACCCTTCGAACGGTCCAGTCCGTGGTGTGTAGGGAGATCAAGCGTTCTGTTGCAGAACCTCTATGCCAGCTTGAGGCACAAGTGGCGCAACTCCCGGGACAGCCTGCCCCTCCTACACAGCCCCCAGTACAGCCACCCTCTGGGCTGTGAAGGTGCAGTGGTGACTGCCCATGGGTGGGGATCTCAGTTCCACTGTTGCCATCTGTGGGCTCATGGGTTTGCGATTTCCAAACATCCCTCCCCGTCAATGGTGTTCACCCACCACGTGTCATATTCCGCCCCTGTATGCATCTTGTTTGTCTTGTCTGTTTACCTCCCCAACCTACCTCCCCAAATATACCTACTTCCCCTACCCCACATTCCACTCTCACCTGAAAAAAAAAAGGGCAATCTGCTCCCAAAAAAAAAATTACACCTCATACATAGCTGCCCATTTTGCACACATGTCCCCTGGACACATAAAATGTAATTTAATTGGCATCACAAAATACTTTGTTGTCCTCACCCCTCTCTCAGGGGTTGAAGGTTTCATATTTACCTCCAAATGTATTCCATATGCACAGCTGTTGCTGTTAAAGAAATGGACAGCTATGGACCTTCCCTACACCCATCCTGCACATCCCGAGCTATCTTCCCGACTGTCTTTCCACTTTGTGCCCCTTTTTCACCATTTTCCTATCTCCCCATTTTCTTTTCTTTCAAAGAAATGAGCACGGGGGTTAGCGGGAGTAGGCACTATTAAGCAGTAGTTAGCGGGTTTGCGCAAGTGTGCGCGTGTTTGCAATTAGCTGAGCATTGCTAAGCATCACACAAACCTGTGCAAACCCGCTTACAACTGCTTAAAAGTGCCTTAGTCACTCTGTATGTGAGGGCCCTTGTTCTGCTCAGCAGCAAAATAAAACACCTCTGTCAGTCTCAAACCCGGGACCTTGTACACATTAGACTGCATGAGTACCACTAATCCACACTAGATATACAAGAAGTTGGTGCTGAAATAAATATATCATGCATCAGAATGAGTGAATGTAAAGGAAAAATAGGAATGCCATACCACACAACTTGTTCTGTGGATCTTTACCAACAGTTGTTGTGGGATTACATTACATGGCTGTGATAAGAGAAGCAGCCATTCTAGCAGGAAATAATGTTACACCATCACTTTACAAACCCCACACAGTATCACAGCAGGACAAACACTGGAATATCTGTTTAGGGCAGAGGTCATACCTCCCAACTGTCCCTAATTTTCAGGGATGTCCCTGATTTTGAAACAAAATTTAGCTCTGTCCCTCTGAATCCCTCCGAAAACTACTGACTTTGGCCAGAAAGGTGGTGAATTACACATAATGAGTAATGACAATAATTAAGAGTTAGACACTTCTTTTACTTTAGAAAAGGTGTATTAATCCATATGCTCTGGTTCTCTCAAAGTCTCAACTTAATGGCACTAATATTTTAAAGGTGTCCCTGACTTTTCATAGTTTCATAGTTTCATAGTTTCATAGTTTCATAGTTTGGTACTAGGCTATCTGCCCTGGGGCATTTATAAGCCTAGCCATAGTGATGTGGCTTTCGCCACCCCACGTAATGGTACAAAAGTGTACAGAATAGATTTAGAATACTGTGCCTCTGTCTGGTAGTGACACAGTGAAGACCCCCTTACATAATACAATTAGTTTACTGTGCCTCTGTCTAGTAGTGACACAGAGATGACCCCTGGGGTAAACCTAAGATCTCCCATCCACTCGTCAAGATTTCTCTTGAAGAGAGTCAGTGAGGGGCTCTGCCTAACATAAACTGGGATTCTGTTCCAGAGTATGGGAAGCCTCTGAGTTATGAATCTGTCCCTCCAGCATGTCCTATTCATATTTGTGCTGAGGTTCAAATCTCGTGGTCCTGATGGATTTGGATTTTTTGAGGTGGAGCATGTCCATCAATTCCTGATTGGACATGGCGTTGTACGTCAGGCACAGATCACCTCTGAGTAGGTGGTATGCTACTGAATAGAGTTGGAGTTTCTTTAGTCTGGCAGCATATGACATATGTTGGAGACCCTTGATCCTCTTGGTGAGGTACTTTTGGGGTCTCTCTAGCTGTTGCAAGTGCCGGGTGAGGTACATACCAAATGGGGCATTGTACTCAATCATGGGCCTGATAAGGAGGAGTACAGGGCACAATGACCTCTTTGATCTGGATGTGAATCCCTTCATGATAAGGTGGGCAAGGTAGAAAGTCTTTCTAACCACTTTGGCAACGTGGGTGTCAAATGAGAGGTCACTATCAACTTGGGTCCCCAGGTCTCTGATTACTTTTTCTGTACTCAGTGGGTTACCGCCTATGTGATAATTTGTGGGCACTTTGTTTTTCCCAAAGGGGATGACTATACATTTTTTGGCATTTAGTTTAAGGCCATGACTCTGGCACCAGTTGTCCATTTCAGTGAGGCCTTTCTGTAGGATGTATGTGTCAGCTGGTGTATCGACTATGGCGCCTAGTTTGCAGTCATCTGCAAACTTTTTCAGCCACAACCCACCCATGTTTGCTTTCACATCTGAGAAATAAATGCCAAACAAGAGGGGTCCCAGGACAGAGCCCTGTGGGACACCACTTGTCACTGGCTTTGAGTCTGACATGGCTCCAGCGATTTTGACTTTATGGGTTCTATCCTTTAGCCAGTTTGCCACCCATCTTGTGACATATGGATTTACATTTAAGCTGTTGAGCTGGTCTATGATGCCAGAGTGGGGTATTGTGCCGAAAGCTTTAGCCAAGTCCAGGTAGGCTGTATGGACTGCTTTGCCCTCGTCAATGGCTCTAGTGACTTTTTCTCTACTTTTCCCTGAGTTTGTTGAAATATGTACCTGAGTGTTTGAGAGGTCTGACAGAGGCAGAAACACAGAGGAATATAAGCCTTTCTGCTGTTACACACTGTGCAAATAACTTTGGAAGGAGTTCCAGAAGCATACCCTTATGTAGGAGTACAACACTGAAATACCAAAAGATGTAGCCATGTACTGGTAGCAACCAACTGTAACAATGCCATTGCTCTAGTGCTGAAAAGACCTGTGTGGTGCACAGACAAAGAATAACAGGCTAATCTCTGGCTACCATGTGGATAGGTCCACAGTTGGGAGTTACAAAGACAGACTACTTGCCTTGATAAACTAACATGTACACAGCAACCCTGTAAGTCCAGCAAGATAAAATTCACACAATAATATGTATGCTCTCTATACTTCTGCACCCCTACCCAAATGTAGAATATACTTGTGTATGCAGGGTCTACCAAGGATGTAGGTAATCATACTCATTGTACTGAAATGCGTCCATTTTTCTTGAGCAACTTGTGCTAATGTCAACACTAAAAAAGCACAAACTGTTTAGAACTGAGTAAATGAATATTCACAGTATAGCAGTTCACAAACAATTCTTGCGCCAAAGGAATACATCTCAATAACTAGCTTTGTATGGCAGTTAATTGCAAAATTTGAAAAGAAAGTACATCCTCCCATGCATCTTGGGTTAGCATTTTGAGGGGTGAGTACATTTCTACACTGACAAGTGTGCACTGGAAGCAGCAACATTTAGGTCTGAGTACAAAATGTAAATCACTGGCTACACCCCTGGCTTCTGATATAAGAACTATTCTGTCTTAAACAATGATGTCCACAGCAAACAAGGATGATCTCCATCTTGGAAAGCTGAAAGGGCCATGCCTACCTGAGTTAGCAATTTATAGTACTGGGTTGCTATGACAGTGATTACTGCAATTACTACACAGCAGGCTGCATGCAATTAGCAAATGGTGGCCACTAATTGGTGCAGAGGCCATCACATGCTCATGTGCAAATACCTACAAAAGCAGGCTGCAATCGCTGCCAACAAACTCAATCACTCTATTGCAGAGACTGACAGAGAGAGAGACAGAGAGAGAGAGAGAGAGAGAGACAGACAGAGAAAAGGAAAAAGAAAAATAAATAATACCAAATCATACAAAGGAAAGGTATGTGACACATATGTATTTACTGGCATGTAGTAGATGTTTTTGAAGAGTAGTCTACATAATGTGAACCATTCATATGTGGCAGCAGTACTTATCTATGCACAGATGTCCTGCTTAACTACTGCTATGGACAATAGAGTGTGTACCTGTGGGCAGTGGGACATACCTGTGAAATGTGTAGCTCAGCATTAAATGTCAAAAATCTGATCCATGTTATCTGTATTCTGTACAGTACTGTGGCCAGTGTCTGTTGGGGGTATTAGTGCTGCCATTATATAAACATGGGTGTGACAGAGCAACACATGCATGATAGTCATATTAAAGTGTAGCTTAGCATTGGCAACTGCTGTACCAGTCTAATATGCTTATCTAGCATTTGTAGCTATATATACCCCCTCTAATGTTAGTGTGTGTTCACATGTGACAACTGGTTGTGTTGCAGCAAGGACCAACAGTTCAGCTGTGATGTCCAGGGACTTACAACAGTGTGGACCTTGTGTGTGTATGCCACACACATACGGAGAAATATATATGTGTCATATATGTTCACATCTGTATATGTGCATAGAGCAGGGGACATATTGCAACTGTTTGTGAAGGGTGGAGATATATATGTTGGTGAAGGTTAGTATGCGCATATTTGTTTGTAGGTTTTAGTGTGTGATGAACAAGACAGCATACAGTGCTGGTATATGACATGTGGTGGTTAAATAGTCTGGATGGTTTGTTCAGTTTGCAATGTTGAAGCCAGTGAGGCCTGCTAAAGCTACCTGGGCTGTGAACACTTTCAATGCATTTATCACAAGACTGTGCGATATTATTACATTACTGTACACCTCACATCCTTTATAGGCTCATAGGTTAGTAGGTTAGTACTAGGCTAACTGCCCTTGTGAGCCATTTTAAGCCTAGCCAATTATCCCTTGTGAGACTCAAACCCTGCACCTTGTGTTTGTAAGGCAAACACCTTAACCTTGGTATAATTGATATTCCCACTATGAAAGGTGAAATGCATAAGTGCCTACATATATATGTATATGCACACCAATGGATGTGTATGTATATATATATATATATATATATATATATATATATATATAGAGAGAGAGAGAGAGTCATATATACTCATACACACCTACATCTACTTGTTGCAATAGATTCTCTGTACTGTTGACTGACTGTGATGGTCAATGTGTTTGTGAATACGTCAAAGATATGTATTTGTGGGATAGCTTACTGGGAAACTGTTTATGTCATGGTATTTGGGCCCTTGCTTTGATCCCAGCAAAATCTGTGTATTCTGTTGCTAGGCAGAAAAAGTGCTATGGCATACAGTGTGATTAAGTCCCTTGGTTTTAAGTGGGGTGTGTCACTGGAGGCTAAAGCACTACATCTATGATGATTGGTAATGATGTTGAATCCAAATCCTGTGTATACTGTAGTACTACTTGAAGCTCTGGGCCTGTACAGCAAAGTATGGTATATGTCCACATTGCTTGCAACCACTGTTTTGTGTGGTCCCTGTATTCATCACAGATTACATTCCCCAAGATTAATGTTTTGTAAGTACTGACACACAGTACTGTATAGTACACACGTAAAGCTTATCTGGGTTGCCATACCTTTGTGTCCTGTAATTATGTCTGATGTGTGTGTGGGTATTTCTGTAACATGTCCTCTGTCATATGTGTGGTAAAACATATAACTGGGTATCTAGCAACATTTATAGTGGACTACAACAGTATGCGACCTACATTCCCAATTGTGCACATATTTTGGCCACGGGTTTGCCATTAACAAGTTATGTGGTATAATAGTAATACATTTACTGGACCTTACACTCATTGTGATGGATGACATATTTCTTTACACATCAACTTGATGTATATCTGCTGTGGCTAGGTGGTGCATTGTGTTGCATACAGTGTGCCAGGTACTCTTGTATAGTCTTATATAGTGATTTTATTTTGTTGCTGTGCAGAACATGGTTCATTAGATAGAGTGAGCCAGGCACTTTCAAGCAGTTGTGGGGTGAGCAGTGATAAGTGGTAGTTAAAGTGTTTCACTCTCAGTTAACTAATAGGTTGCTATATATGGCAGTTCAGTGATATCTGTACTGTATAATGTTAAATGTGCCATATGACTTGCTCAGACATATTTTTCTTTATGTCTTCCAGGGATCATGGCACATCACAGAAATCCCAGCTATAGTAGTGCTGAAGATGAGATCATTACTAGCTGTATGATTCAGCACTACAGTCTAATGTTCTCACGAATCAGCCAGAACCAGCAGGAGCGTACTGCAATGTGGCAAGATGTTGTCCGCAGGGTAAATGAGGTAGGCCTGCATAACCGGACATATGAGCAGGCACGCCACCACTGCAGAGATCTACTCAGACATGTCTGTCAGCATGCTTCTGATGTGCAGAGACAACAGCTTGCAACAGGAGGTGGTGTTATATATCCATCCCCCCTCACCAGAGTGGAGGAGCTGCTCCTGAGCCTCGTGGCACCTGCCCAACAACAACAGCAGCAGACATACACCATGATGGAGGTTGGAGCCACCCAGCAACCACACATGGAACATGCAGGTAACATGGCCAATCTGTAGACTACTGTTATCTGTATTGGTAGATCATGCATATGTGAGATGTGGAGTGTGTAGTTAGAAGATGTGGAGCCTGTTGTTGTGCAATACTGATCATTTGGAACATAATCTGTAGGCCTGTGAATGTAAACTGTTGTTCTACTGTAAGATTGCAAACACAGAGTAGCAATGCCACAGTTGTGGCCACTGACAAACTGTCTCATCTCTATGTAGGTCCCTCTGGGGTGACATCAAAGCAGTGGACAGATGCTGGTGAGTGTGTTCTACATTTATTATTGTAAATAAAAAGTGCATGTCATAGTTAAGGTGTAGGCCATGTACACATGTAACACACTTACCCATAATGCATGGTGTGCATGTTTGGTGTAAGACCATGCACATCCCACTAATGTGATTAGCTGCCTCAAACACATGCAATACCCAGATCATCTCAAAAAAATGTGGCTACACTGTAGTGACCATTGGATAGGCAAAGTTGATACTCAACATGCACATAACATACACAACTATGTCATACACAGAGCATTTTAACATGCTACACATAAAGGACTCACAAACCCTCTGTAAAGACACACTCCAGTATCCAAATTCTCATCCACACATTACACATAATATACTTGAGGGGTAGAGGCCTATCATGGGGCATTTAAACACTCTGCAACACACTACACATTCATGTCAGGGAATGCTCCTTATTGGTCTCCTTACAAACCCATGTAACAACTGGTTGTGAAATGGTGAATGTAGCCAAGGTAGTACAGATCCAGTACAGCATGGTTAGTGCTGGTTTGGAAAACATTTGTAGCCTTGAGTGACCACATGATGCTTCATGATGATGGCCTATGGTACTATACCCCATCCAGATATTGTAACCACAGTACTACACATAGCTTTCATTGCTATACACCTCAGTGTTGTGTGTGTGCAAACATATTCACCTCTCAACAATATTCATACCAATCACCATTTGCACAACTGACACATATATGTCTTGTGATGCTATTGAGTGGCTAGGTCATATGACACACATTGGGTATGTGTGATGTTTAAATATGCAGTTGTGTTTTAGCATGCCATGTCATGGATGACACTGGCATATCCACAATATGATCTACACTCACCATAACTACTGTACATTGGGTATGTGGACGAATGGTATTCCATCAATTATACATGCACCACTGATGATGTTGTGTGAATACTCATCATGCATGTGCTAAAACTGTGTCCACAATTATTTGCTAAAGACACAGAGGCTGTAATCAGCATTGGATACCTATCTGACACACAGATACACATCCAGCCATGGTATGTAGACCTGTGAGTTATGGTGCACAGTACATTACAGAGTTTTGAATACTTGCACAGCAATGTTGTGTCCACATATGCATTGCGTTCCAGGGGGAGGCCAATCACCTAATAACAAAACACATGCATCAAAGCCATGTATACTGTTAGTAACAAGGACTGTCTACACTTGCACTGCATGCTGTTGAGCAACACATGTCCTGCATGCTGACATGTGTGATATGACTGCTTTGCTTGTGATACTGTACCCCACCATCACCTGCTATTATGTATGTTCTGAGATTGCTGGTGTTTTGTGTGTGTGTGTGTGTGTCTGCTTTAGGGAGGAGTGTATTTGTGTGTGTGCATGTGTGCATGTGTGCATGTGCACATGTGTGCATGTGTGCATATGCGCATGTGTGCATGTGTGCACGTGTGCATGTGTGCATGTGCACATGTGTGCATGTGTACAAGTGTGCATGTGCATGTGTGCATGTGCGCATGTGCGCATGTGTGCATGTGCATGTGTGCATGTGCGCAAGTCGTCTGACATCATGTTCAGGTCTTAAAGTGTGTTTCCTGTTTTCCTATCATAGGTGCTGAGGTGGAGCTGGTTCAGTACAGCAGAGAACCTGATGTCAGTGAGACAGACAGTGATCATGAGGATAGGTGTGTTGAGGCACAGGCAGGTTTGTTAGGGTCTGTTGTTGGGCCACCAATTGACAGTACACAAGTCTTCACCCCATCCATGCACACAGTCATACTGCCTGTACATCCATCATCACCATTGCCCTTACCTGAGGGACAATGTACGGTTGGCACTGGCCAGGACAGTGTGGTATCTATGGCACATGTATCAGTACACAGCAGCAATAGCCAGATGTCTGGAATGGTCCCACATAGGCAGATGCCCAGGAGTTCTCGCCAGAACACTGCTGGTCATCATGTCCCTGGCAGACGTGCCACAACTCTTTCAACCACATGCATGTTTCAGGCTGTCATGGAGGCACAGGCATAAATGGAGTGGTACACCAGACAGGGACTAAGGGCACAGAGGGCTCATAACACCACTGTAAATGACAGTATCCGTGACTTAGCAGGTGCCATACATAATTACACTGATGTCATTGATAGACGTGGGGTGAGACATTGGATGTCCTATACAATGTCATGTCCATGTGTCAGGACAGTGCGGGACAGTTGAGACGTCAACGTGGACGTATGCCAGCAACATCAGCAGCTGTAGGTCACCGTGGATGTCCAGCAAGTCACAGCCGCTCCCGTAGTGCCAGTACCAGCCCCAGCAATGTTGGGGGGGCTGTTCATAGACCGTCCTAGAAGACCACGTGCACGTGGCTCTGGCCAGTCCCAGCAGGGACCTGGATCCAATGGACATATGTCAACCTCTGAGGATAGTACCCAGTCTGGATTAGTACCTGATACTGTCTGTAGCACCCCTGCCAGGCACAGGTTCCATATCTGTGGCAGAGATGGTGATCTGTAAAGTCTGCCAGGTACAGTCTGTAGCTGTCCCACAAATCCCCTTATATGGCAGCCACATGGTGGAACTGTGTGCATGCAGACACACACATAAACCAGAAACCTAGGGCAAACACATACCCACACACATTACATCAACATTGGCCCATAACAGTACTCATCGCCCTCACACACACACTCACACACACATGTCGATTATATGGCTCAGTGTAGGCCTCTGGCAAACCAACAACACACCCTGTGCATATGATGAAACCTGTGCCACCTCCTGTCATCTGTAACATTGATGCAGGAACAGGCTAACGTGGTGCTGAGGCACAGGGTGAATTTGATAAAGTATAGCAATGGTTGAATGTGTAGCATGTTGTCAGCAGTAAAGTGTAATGATATCCTTGAAGGTGTAGCTGAACAGGCATGATGCATTAAAGCTGTAATTAGCAATGTTGTATTGTTTCCACCAGTGTTTATTCCAATTGTGTTTAGTTTGCCCATGTGCCACTTGGCTGATGTGTGTAGTTGTGTTAGCATGTGTTATACAGTGGACAGTAAGTGTGGGGTGTGTGCAGCACAGGTTTGCAGGTGTACATTTCTGAACATGGTGGAGGTGCACTGTCTGCATGTACACGCATATTGGACACATGGGCAGGGTGACAAGCCCTGTATTGGCCAGTGTTAACACTCCATAGTTTCTATTGGTGGCCAGTATGCATTGTACTACACATGTTTTGGAACTTGAGTACACATGTGTGTGTATGACATGGTTTGACACTGTGCTGTGGCTGATGCTGTTGTTCCTATCTGTCATTGGTTTGCATTACTAAGGTTAACAGTGTCCCAGCTGCATAATCCTGTATTAATGCACACTGTTCACCTACAGGGTTGCATGGATGTTGCTATCACAAAGACAAGAAATTCTCGCTTATACAGTAAAAGTGCATTAGTCTCATGGACCCCTGCAATAAACTAAATATATAATAGAAGGTGTGATGTTATACCAAAAAAGAGTTACATACCAAGAAGGGATAACCTCTCTGGTCAGTATCATCTGGAAAATTCAATCCCTCAATAAACATACAAGGCAAGCTTCAAAATACAAAATGGCAATGATTCCAAACACAACACTAAAGCTGTCTTTACTGTTGTTCATAATCTACAGGGGAAATCTCGGATTGGGTCACAGTTAATGTAAATGGTCACAAAGTACACTTATCTGACTGACATTACCAATTTCTTGTCAGACAGTTTGAATACGGATTTCACCACCCTGTCGCTATACAAGGACCACATTTCCAGACCTGCAGAATGTAATACCCGATGATTCACAAACACTCTAGTTAAAACATCTCTTTAACAAGGTCCACACCACAGTGGCAATGGTACTGGACAGTGTCCCTGGCTGTGTCAGACACAAGGTGACATATGAAGTCACCCTCACCTAAACGCTCTGTCCAGATGGAGCCTCTATACAGGTTACATACATGTGGAATGACGTACGATAATGGTGTTCACAGTCCACAAGGGTTGAGCTACAATGTCTTCTTCTCCTTTTGGATGCTCCCATTAGGGGTCACCACAGTACATCATCTGTTTCCATGACTTCCTGCCCTCTGCATCTTGCGCTGTCACACCATCCACCTGCATGTCCTCTCTCACCACAGCCATAAACCTTATCTTAGGCATTCCTCTTTTCCTGTTACCTGGCGGCTTTATCCTTAGCATCTATTTCACAATATACTCTGCATCCCTCCTCAGCACATGTACAAACCAACTTAATCCTGCCTATCTGGCATGGTCTACTAACCATCAAACCTGGCCTAATCCTTTAAACCTGTCCACCCTCGTCACACCCAGTGCAAATGTTAACATAAATTGATTAAGAGTAGAACTACAACAGGTCCTGGAAACTCTCACCCTATAAGCCAGACCAATGTTATCTGGAAGGCTATGGAGCACAGCATTATGGAACTCATTAACAGAGACATTATGAACCTGCAAACACTGCACCATACCCACTTAGGTTCTCTAAAGGCCAAATCATGGCTGCTACACCTAGTACACCAAGCCAGTCAACAAGGCTATAGGTGAGGGAGGGGAGGTCAACACAGCCAAGCTATAGCTCACCAGCAAATCATACCCATCCCACATACTGGTATTAGACATAACCTCAAAAGACTGACCATAAACATTTGTTAGATGATGGCTTGACAACTGACGCACAGATGTAGGACACACAGTAACATTTGCAGCCTCCATGTACTATTCTATGCCAGTAACAAAGTGGTATTCACCTGCACTCAGTCCTGGGACCACTCCTGTTTGGCATATAGCTTTCTTACATACAAGCAAAGACAGTAGAGATATGTCTGCCCACGTTTGATGAAAATGCATTCTGTGGGCTATACCTTATTCTCCAGATGACACACACATCCTCCAAAAGGGTATCATACAGATAGATACCTGGTGTCAAACTCATGCTGTAAAGCTATAAGCCTAAGAAAGCATAGTTATCCACTTTTAGAAAACAAAGTATGCCCCGAGTACCACATAGGTAGTAGCCCCCAAAATGTGGAACAGGTACTAATGTATACATAGAGTCATGTGTTAAGTCATCTCTCCTTTGATAATCACATTACCAAAGGGTTTTGGAAATCCCTCTGTGGAGCACATAAGCAATAAAGGGTTTGCATGCAGATCCACAGAGGTTGTTGCACACTTATAATAATTAGTCATCTTTGCCATACTTTGCTTGCTTTGGAACAGGTTTCAAATATACCTCAAGCATAAACCCTCAATTACACTCTTCAATAGAAACCGTGATGACTGGATATGAAATGGAAGCCATAGCCCAGGGATCACTGCAGTGGCTAAGATTGTCACAAGCATACAGAAGTGACCTAAGGTCTGGAAAGTGCCAGCACGCTCTGGCAAAGATAACACATGCGTTCATGGAGAAAGCAGAGTACCCACCTATGAAATACTTGAGGTCACATGTATGTATATGGATTTGCCCCACAGCTACCTTACATGTGTAATGCACATACAGTTGTCATTGTGATATGTCATACACTATAAAAATCAAAACCCACTCCATATTGGCCAACGGTGGGGTACCAAAGCACAGTCAGCAAGTGCGAGATTCAAACTCTTTCCTACCTATATTATGATACTACAACAGTATGGATTTACACAACATGCTATACACATTACTGGGATTTTACCTTTCCACAGGTATATTTGTAGGATGGCGACATCATCGGACTTGACAAAGATGAGTATACCACTTTTAAGGTGTTTGAGTAGTCTTCAAAAAGGTTTCTTCTCTTCCAGGAGATACACACACACACAGAGTTGGCAAGGGCAGGATTTAAACCCTTACTTAACTACCTTATGATACTACAGCGGTACGCATTTACATAACATGCTATGCACATTATTGGGACTGCATTTTTCCATAGGTATATTTGTAGGATGGTGACATCATTGGATTTGACAAAGATGAGTATACCACTTTTAAGGTGTTTGAGTAGTCTCCCAAAAGTTTGTTCCTCCCCAGCAAGACACGCACACAGTTGGCAAGTGCAGGATTCAAACTCCTACCTAACTACATTATGATAATGCAGCAGTACACATTTACACAACACACTACACATGTCATTGGGATTTCACCTTTCCACAGGTATATTTGTAGGATGGTGACATCATCGGACTTGACAAGGATGAGTATACCACTTTTAAGGTGTTTGAGTAGTCTCCAAAAAGGTTGCATCTCCCTGGGGAGACACACATACACAGTTGGCAAGTGCAGGATTCAAACCCCTACTTAGCTACATTATGATGCTACAATAGTATGCATTCCCATGGCGCGCTATACACATTACTGGGATTTCTCTTTTCCACAGGTATATTTGTAGGATGGTGACATCATCTGACTTGACAAAGATGAGTATACCACTTTTAACGTGTTTGAGTAGTCTCCAAAAAGGTTGCTCCTCCTCACGGAGACACACACACACACAGTTGGCAAGTGCAGGATTCAAACCCCTACCTAACTACATTATGTTACTACAGCATTATGCATTTACATGATACACTATACACATTACTGAGATTTTGCCTTTCTACAGGTATATGTGTAGGATGATGACATAATCGGACTTGACAAAGATGAGTATACCACTTTTAAGGTGTTTGAGTAGTCTCCAAAAGGGTTGCTCCTTTTCAAGGAGACACACATGCACAGCGAGTACAGGATTCAAACCCCTACCTAACTACATTATGATACAACAGCAGTATGCATTTACACAAAGCGCTATACACATTACTGAGATTTCACCTTTCCACAGGTATATTTGTAGGATGGTGACATCATCGGACTTGACAAAGATGAGTATACCCCTTTTAAGGTGTTTGAGTAGTCTCCAAAAAGGTTGCTTCTCCCCAGGGAGACACACACAGTTGGCAAGTGCGGTGTTCTTAATCCAAACTAAGTACGTCTTTACACTTCAGCAAGCAATATGGAGTTACAGGGTGCAATACAGACATTACTTGCTGACAGTTTGCAGAAAGGTTTTTTTCACATTTGCTAACCTCTGCAGGCTTATTACACTAGGTGTATTGTGAGTGTATTGTATGCATAGGCCATGACCATATCATATATGGGTTGATGCACCACATGCTGGCACACACAGGGCCAAACCTTGAGTAGCATCTTACCTTCACCTACATGATACTGCAATATAACAGAAAGATGATAAACTTCAACAATTGTCTGAGCTTCTGGTGTCATTCAAAGGGGATCCAGTCTCTGTCTGCCTGTGATGACATGATAGACAAGCCTTGTTGCTTCACTACAGATGGTTTGCACCTGTCGCCCCTATGCTTCTGAATACTGGCCAAGGCTCGTGCTGTCCCCATATTACCTCTTTTAGGCAAGGCTCAAAGGTTCATAGGTTCATAGGTAGGTACTAGTCTATCGGCCCTGAGGCCTATACAAGGCCAGCCAAATAGGTACCCTGGCTTTTGCCACCCAAGAAATTTATTTTCCTGTGCCACTGTCGTGCAGTGACACAGAAGTGATCCCCAGGGTGAATTTCCTATTTCCCATCCAATGATCAAAATTTTCCTTGAAGAGTGCTAATGAGGAGCTTTGTTTGATATAGATAGGTAGTTTATTCTGGAGTATGTGAAGTCTGTGGGACAGGAATCAATCCCTCGGGCATGTTCTGTTTACTGTGGTGACAAGGTTTAGGTCCCTAGAGCATGTAGGTTCATAGGTTCATAGGTAGGTACTAGGCTATCTGCCCAAGGGCATTTATAAGCCTAGCCAGAATGTGTTGGCTTTCACCTCCCTTTTAAATTAGTTTCCTGGGCCTCTGTCTAGCAGGGCCACTGAAGTGATCCCAGGGGTAAATTTACAATTTCCCATCCACTCATCAAGATTCCTCTTGAAGAGAGTCTGCAAGGGGCTCTGCCTAACATCAGCTGGGATTCTATTCCAGAGTGAGGGAAGTCTCCGGGACAGGAATCTATCCCTCCAGCATGTCCTGTTTATTGCTTTGCTGAGGTTTAATTCACTGGAGTGTGTGGCTCTATGAGATTTGTTTTTCTTGAGGTGGAGCATGTCCATTAATTCCGGGTTGGACATGGCCTTATACGTCAGGCATAGATCACCTCTGAGCAGGCAGTAAGCAACCGAGTAGAGCTGGAGTTTCTTTAGTCAAGCTGCATGGGGCATCTCTTTGAGGCCCATGATCCTCTTGGTGAAGTACTTCTGTGGTCTTACCAGCTGTTGCATGTGCCAGTTAAGGTACATACCAAATGGGGCATTGTACTCTATTATGGGCCTAATGAGTGATGAGTAGAGGGGCACAATGACCTCTCTTGATCTAGAGGTGAACCCTTTCGTGATTAGGTGGGCTACATAGAAGGAATAACTAACCACTTTGCCAATGTGATTATCAAAGGAGAGGTTACTATCTACCTGGGTCCCCATGTCCCTAATTCCATTTTCCGTACCTAGTGGATTACCACCTATGTGGTAATTTGTGGGCACTTTGTTTTTTCCAAAGCGGATGACTATGCATTTTTTGCCATTCAGCTTGAGGCCATGGATTTGACACCAGGTATCTGTCTCTGTAAGACCTTTCTGGAGGATGTCTGCATCAGCCAGAGAGTCGATTATGGCCCCCAGTTTACAATCATCTGGAAACTTGGTCAGCCATAGTCCTCCCATGCTTGCCTGTACCTCAGAGATGTATATACTGAACAGGAGGGGTCCCAGGACCGAGAACTGTGGGATGCCACTTGTGACTAGTTTAGAGTTGGACATGGCACCTGCAACTCTGACCATGTGTGTTCTATCTGTGAGCCAGTTGGCCACCCATCTCGTGACATAGGGGTTAATGTTCAAGCCGGTAAGCTTGTCTATGATGCCAGAGTGGGGAATGGTATCAAAGGCCTTAGTGAGGTCCAGGTAGGCTGTGTGGACTACCTTCCCTTCATCTATGGCCTTGGTAACTGTTTCAAAGAAGTCAACTAGGTTTAGGAGGCAGGATCTGCCTTTAACAAAGCCAAATGGGGTAGGGTCCAGTATCTGGAGGTTCCCAATGCCTCTGTTTATGAGTTCCATAATAATTCGCTCCATAGCTTTGCAGACCAGGCTGGTCAGGCTTATAGGGCGATAGTTCCCAGGTTCTGTTGTGGCACCACCTTTGCGGAGCGGGATGACTGTTGCTGTATGCCATTCTTTGGGTACATAGCCTGTGGTAAGGTTGAGTCTGAACAGTGAATGTAGGTTAGGGTTTAGTTCCTTTTGGAGCTCATGTAAGACACAGCCTGGAACACCATCCAGTCCCATTAAAGCTGTGTTCTTAGCTTTGGAGATGGCTGTTCTTACCTGCATGTCCATGAAGTCTGGGGCTCTGCATTCTTCTGGGATGGACACGGGCCCTTTTGGGTGTGAGGGGGGATGAAGTTTGCACTGAACTTGTCCACCAGGATGTTGGCAGTGTCAGTTGGTCCAGTGTATTTTTTGCCATTTGCAATAGCTGAAAGCATATCTGAGAGTTGCCACCTAAATGTTTGATATAACTAAAGAAGGCTTTGTGGTTATCTTTAGATTCCTTGGCAATTTTTCTTTAGAAACTGGACTTGGATTATTTTATGAGCGATCGTAGTTTCTTGCTAATAATGATCAGTGATGCCTTTCCTTTTTGGAATTTTGCTCTATCATGTGTTAGTTTCCTCCTTCTGTTGTATAGCTTATTTATGGGCAAGGACCACCAGATTGGTTTCTTCTTTTTGGAGGAGTGAGTCTTGGTTTTAATTAGGATGGCTCGATCCATGCATCCCTGTAGATGTTCATAGAATGCACTTGTAAAGGATTCTGCAGATTGGATAGCATTATCCTGTAGCAAGGGGGCTTTGAAACTTTCCACTTCGGTCTTGAGAAGTGTGAAGTTTGCTTTTGAAAAGTTTTTCACAGTGGTTTTGCTGACTGGGGGGGGGGGGGGGTTGGGATGTGGATGTCCAGTGTGATTACTTCATGATCTGATATTACCAGCGAGGGGTTTACCTCTGGTGTGGAACACTGATCCCCCATGTTGGTGATGATCAGGTCCAGTATGTTGTCACCTCTAGTGGGTGTGGTGACCAGCTGTTCCAGGCTGTTTGAGTTTATAAACTCTAGGAAGCATTGGGCAAAGGACCTTTATAGTTCCCAGTGTTCTCAGGAATACTGAGTGAGGTTCCTGAGGCAAAGTATGTGATCTATAGCAGGCTACGATCTGATAAGCAGATTTGCCCAATGTTAGTTGCACTTGCATGGTCTCCAAGGCCTCGTGCTGTGCCACTAACCTGGAGGTATGGGTATCCTTTATGAAAATGGATACACCCCCTCCTTTAGTATTTCAGTCTGGGTTTTGGGGCCGACGCTCGGAGGGATTGGGATTTCTTTAAGTGGAGCATGTCCAACAGCTCTGTGTTTGACATAGCTTTGTATGTTAAGCAGAGATCACCTCTGAGTAGGCGATATGCAACAGAGTAAAGCTGTAGCGTTTTGAGACGGTCTGTGTATGGCATGTATTTCAGGCTGCTAATCCTCTTTGTGAGGTATTTCTGCAGGCTTTTCAGTTGTTGTAGATGTCTTGTGAGGTACATAGCAAAAGGGGCATTGTACTCTACAATGGATCTAATGAGTGATGAGTAGAGGGGAACAATGACCTCTTTTATTCTGCATGAGACACCTTTCATGATGAGGTGTGCCACGTAGAAGGATTTCCTGACTACTGTGGTGATGTGATTATCAAAGGAGAGTCTACTGTCCACCTGTGTCCCAAGGTATCTTATCACACTTTCGGTGTTAAGTATACTACCACCTATGTTGTAGTTCATGGGTACAGTGTTTTTACCAAAGGGGATGACAATGCATTTTTGCCATTGAGCTTGAGGCCATGGCTTTGACACCAGGCATCTGTCTCAGTGAGGCCCTTTTGTAGGATGTCCACATCATTAGTAGTCTCGATTATGGCTCCTAGTTTGCAGTCATCTGGAAACTTCATTAGCCAGAGACCTTCCATGTTAACCTGTACTTCAGGGAAGTAGATACCAAACAGGACAGGACCCAGGACTGAACCCTGTGGTACTCCACTTGTCACTGGTCCGAAGTCAGACTTAGAGTCTGCTACTTTCACAGTGTGGGTTGTGTCAGTCAGCCAGTTGGAAACCCATCTTGTGACATAGGGATTTATACCTAGTTTAGTGGGTTTACCCATAATTCTAGAGTGGGGGATGGTGTCGAAAGCCGTGGCAAGATCTAGATAGGCTGTGTGAACCACCTTACCCTTGTCTACGGCTTTGGTGACTGCTTCAAAGAAGTCTATCAGGTTTAGGAGACATGATCTGCTTTTACAAACCCAAAATGGTTGTGGTCCAGAGTTTGGAGATTACCAATGTCTTTGTTTATACGTTCCATGATGATACGTTCTATGGCCTTGCAGACCAGGCTCATCAGGCTAATGGGGCACTAGTTCCAGGGGTCCGTGGTGGTTCATCCCTTGTGTAGTGGGATAACCGTCGCTGTGCGCCATTCAGCAGGCACAAAGCCTGAGGTGAGGCTATGATTGAACATGGTATGTAGGTGAGGTGCCACTTTGTTCTACAGTTTGTGTAGAATGCAGCCTGGGATATAATCTGGTCCCATGGATGCTGTGTTCCTGGCTTTGGAGAGTGGTTTTTACCTGTGCAGCCATGTTGACAGCAACTTTGCATTCTTCCGGTATAGAGATGTGCTCTTTCATGGGTGAGAGGGGGGTAAAGTTAGCACTGATCCTATCTGCCAGGCTGTTGGCAATATCAGTTGGGTCTGTATATTTAGTGCCATTGTGCTGTAACTCAGAGCAGATCTGAGTGTTGCCATTGAGATTCTTGACATAGCTATAGAATGCTTTGTGGTTGTCTTTAGAATCAGTGTTGACTTTGTTTTCGTAACTAGCTTTGGAGGATTTTATCAGGGATCGCAGCTTCTTCCTGAGGCTGACCAGGGAGCTCCTCCACTCATGTGATTTTACCCTCTTTTGCAGCAGTTTCTTCTTTCTGTTGTGCAGTTTGTTTATGGCAGGGGACCACCAGATTGGCTTCCTTTTCTTGGAGGATAGCGTCTTGGTTCTGTTTGGGATAGCACGATGCATACAGTCATGTAAGTGCTTATAAAGTGCAATTGTGAAGGATTCAGTAGTTGTAACAGTATTGTCCCTCTGGATGGGTGTCCTGAAGTTCAGCACTTCTGTCTTAAAAAGCATGAAGTTGGCTTTGGAGACATTTTTTAACATGGTTGCCTTAATGGGGGGGTGGGTCCAGAATGTGGATATGTAGAGTAATTAGCTTATGGTCAGATGGGACCAATGAGCTGTTGACTTCAGGTGTGGAACACCGGTCACTCAGGACAAACCAAACCTCATAACCAACACAAATAACCACAAAGTTAGCTAAATGCTACTCATTGCCAGACGTCTCAGCCTCCAAATGCACACACTCGAGGCACATCTCAGTATGGAGAATATTGATATCTGTGCAGTAACAGAAACCTAGTTCAAGGCTCCAGAGAGCACACCAGCACTACCAGGATACTACTCATTCCATACCTTCCAGCATCAGGACCTGGATCATAGCACATAGGGTGGGGATGTATCCATATTCATCAAGGATACCTACACCTCTCTCTACATGGTCTGTACAGGATATGTATCCATAGAATGTTGCACAGCAACATTCTTCACACTCCACAGGGGTGGGGCCACAAAAACCCCTTGGCATTCATGCTCTATGAGATTGACAAGTCTGCTCTTTAAGGCAATGGAGCCAATCATAATGGAAGTCAACAATAAAGAGATTGTGAACCTTCACACAGTTGAGCACACCCAGTTTGGCTTCATCATATGCAGATCACACCTCCTGAACTGGGTGGATTTCTTTGAGACCGTTACCCAGGCTACAGATTATTGAAATGAGCTCAACACAGCCTACCTATACGTCATTACAGCCTTTGATACCATTCCCCAGTCAGGTATCATAGATGAACTCACCAACCTGGGCATGAATCCATACATCACAAGATGGATTGCAAACTGGCTCACAGATAGATTCCACAAACTAAGAGTTGCTGGCTACATGTCAGACTCTACACCGGTAACAACTGGTGGCCCCCAGGGTTCAGTCCTGGGGTCCCTCCTGTTTGGTATAGACTTCTCAAATGTACATGTCAACACAGGAGGGTTGTGGTTGACTAAGTTTGCTGGGAACTGTAAAGTGTTTGCCATAATAGATTCCCCGGATGACACAAATATTCTCCAGAAGGGACTCTATGAGACAGATGTGTGGTGTCAGAATCATGGCCTCAATCTCAATGTGGAGGAATGCATAGTGATCCCCTTTGGTGAAAACAAAGTACACACAAACTACCACATAAGTGTTACCCCCTTAAAACTGACAAGGTAATAAAGGATCTGGGGGCACAAGTAGATAGTCATCTTTCCTTTGACAACCATGTTGCCAAAGTGATTGAGAAATCCTATGTGGCCCACCTAATCAACAAAGGGTTTGCATCAGGATCCGAAGAGGTAGTGGTGGCCCTCTACTCTTAAGTCATCAGACCCATCATTGAATACAATGCACCATTTTGGATGTACTCGACTACGCATATCCAGCAGCTGTAGAGACCACAGAGGTATCTCACCAAGAGGATTACTGGCCTCAAACAGTTGTGTTATGCAACACAACTGGTAAAACTAAATCTGTACTTCGTTGTGTACCGCTTACTCAGAGGCACACTCTGCCTAACATACAGAGCCATGTCCAACACATAACTGCTGAGCATCCTCCATCTACAGATAACAAAATTGAGTCGCCCTACACACTCCAGGGATATGAACCTCATCACAACAATGAATACAACATGCTGGTGGGATAGAGTACCATCCCAGACACTTGCCTTACTGTGGAACAGAGTCCCAATGTACATCAGACAGAGCTCCTCACTGACACTCTTCAATAGGAACCTTGATGAGTGGATGGGAAACAGACAATTCACACCAGGCATCACATCAGCAGCCCCACTAGAAAGGGGCTTAGGGTGCTAACTATTAGAACAATAGCTTGGGAGACTACCCAATGGGGTGGTGAAAGCTGCACAACTTGCCTAGGCTAACATATGCCTTATTGAAGATAGGTTCATAGGTATATAGTAGACTATGTGATAGGTACATGTCTACGGATAGTAGATGTGTACTTCATTGTACCGTCATGTTGTACAGCAGGTACATGGACCACATACACTGTAATGCTTACAGATACTGGTGGCTGTTATGTACACTGGGTGAGATGTGCACCTCATGTTTTTGTGCCATTGGAATGTGTGCTGGGTGGGACAGTCCTGGATGGCTCCCTGTCATGGTCACCCTCTTACACACATCTCTGCCCATCCATCTTTGGCTTATTATACTGTGTTCCCCCTACATATATATATATATATATATATATATATATATATATATATATATATATATATATATATATATATATATATAGGTACATAGGTAGATAATAGGCTATCTGCATGAAGGCATATATTAGTATGGCCAGTGTGTGCAGCTATCACCACCCATGGCGTTAGGTCCCTAGGCCTCTGTGTAGTAGAGCTGATGAAGTGATCCATGGTGTGACAGTTCAGTTTCACATACACTCATCAAGGCTCCTCTGGAAGAGTGTCAGTGAGGGACTCAGCTAAATGTAGGTTGGGAGGGAGCCTGTTCCAAAGAAAGAGAAGTATATGAGTTATTAATGTATCCCACCAATATGTTCTATTTATTGTTGTGATGATGACATCCCTAGAGCATGTAGTACAGTGAGCTTGGGGTTACTTCAGATAGCACATGTACATCCGTTCTGCATTGGACATGGACCTGTCTGTTGGGCAGAGATCACCTGAATAGACAGTATGCAAAAGAGTACAGATTGAGTTAAATTCAGTCTTGTTGCATGGGGCAACTGTTTGAGGCCAGTAATGCTCTTGTTGAGGTATGTCAGTGGTCTTTCCAGCTGCTGAAGGTGCCTAGTCAGATTCATTGCAAGTGTGTTGTGGTACTCTATGATGGGTCTGATGACTGATGAATAGAGGGAACCTCCTTTGACCTACATGCAAAGACCTTGGCAGTTTGTGGGAACATATAGCATAATTTTCTAACCACTTTGTGAATGTGTTTCTGGAAGTAGTGATGACTATCCACATGTCCATAGATCCCTTATTATTACCTCCATATTTAGGGTGGTGGCACCTATGTGGTATTTGTATGACTGTAGCTCGTAGCTCAAGCCCATAAGTTTGACACCACATCTGTTTTACTGAGACCCTTTTTAAGGATGTCTCTGTTGTCCCAAACATCGATTATGACAACCTTTTTGCAGTCATCCACAAACCTTGCTAAACATAGCCCTCGTGTTTGACTGTATTTCTGAAAAGTATACACCAGACAGGAGGGGTCCTAGGCCTGAGCCATGGGGGACAGCAGTTGTTACCAGCTTGAACAGGAGACCACAATTCTTACCTTGTGGGATCTATCTGTGCCCCAGCTGGCAATCCATCAGATGACATACGTATTTATGCACAGGTTGTTGATTTTGTGGATACAACATGTGTATGGGATGTTGGAAAAGGGCTTTTCAAGGTATATGTAGGCCGTGTGTAGCTCATTTCATTGATGCATGTTGTGGGTGACTGCCTTGAAAACTGTCTAGCAGATTTAGGAACCATGATCTGCCCCTGACCAACCAAATGGGTATGGTTGGGTGTTTGTAGGCTCTCAATAGCTCTGTTTATGAGTTCCATAATGATGGACTCCATGGCCTTGCACATCAGGCTTATTAGGCTTATAAGACAATAGTACCCATGGTCTGTTGTGCACCAACACTCGTGGAGTGTGCCAAACGTTGCTGTAACCCATTCAACAGTTTTATATCCTGTACAGACGGTGAATCTCAACAGACTCTTCAGGTGCAGGGTCTGTTTGTTTTGGAGTTCACATATGACACAGCCAGGGAAACCATGTTATCCCATACACACCGTGTTTTTAGGTTTGGAAAGAGCTGTTTAACCATTGTATATGTGATTTCTGGGTTTTCACAATCTCCAGGTATGATAATGGGCCCTTTTGTCAGTGAGAAGGGGGTAAATATGTATGAACCTGTCTGACAATATGTTGGCAATGTCAGTCATGTACATGTATTCATTTACAGTTTGCACTGACTCAGAACATATATGAGTTTACATTGATATTTATGACATAGCAAAAGAAAGCTTCATGGTTCTCTATGGACTCTTTGACCATGGTTTGGATAATGTTAGGAGTGCTCATTGTTTCTTGATGATACTGATCGGAGAATTATTGATCTTCTTTGGTTTTTCACTTTTTTGAACAACTTAAGTACTTGGAGTACATAGTTTGATTATGACAGGTGTCCAATATATTATATGGGTCTGTTTTCATATCAGTGTGTGCACAAGGCAGGATTGGTGAATAGTGACAAGTGTCTGGAGTAAGAACTGCAACTGCCAGATATGTGTGGCCCACTGCTGTACTCAGACATGGCCTAAGTGTGTGAGGATGCCCAGTATGACCTTTCAGTATGTGGCTGACTGAAATTTGCTAAATTTGTTTGTGTGTGAGCATGCCCAGTATGAGCATATATACTATATGTGTGTGAAAATCAAGTTGGTTTTTACTTCAGGGCTCACCTTTGTGTTGTACATCGACAGGAAGCACAGTGTGCCTGCAGGGCTTCCATGAGTCATTCTACATACAGTGGGGACAGCTATTATTTGTACATTTCTACCTGGGGGGGCACACCTGATTGTTACTGTGGGTGTACATAGGATGAAGGGTTCACCTGACACTTATACACATTTGTTAGGCCTGCACTGCTATGTCAGGTACTCCATTTCAGTCTGTACTGTTGCCTATCATACTGGCTTGAGGCATACCACTGCACTACAGACCTTAGCTTCCAATTACACGCATATTAGTTTGTGACTTCATAGCCTACCCAACTCACATCACACTGCCTGGTCTGTTGTTATCTGTCTGCATAGGCCTGGGGGGAGGTTACTCATATGCCTCTTCAGAGGGCATGATACAGCATTTGTTTGTGTTTGCGTTTGTCTACATTTGTCCTGCTGGCTGTGACTGTTAGGTATGTGACTCCCCAACTGCATGTGTGAGTGAGTTAAGTTGCGTCTATGCCAGTGAAATGCTGTCATGGCTTAGTGGTTCTGTACTGTGACTATAGTGCATAGCATCCTGAGTTCGAGCCCTGTCACTGCTTTTTATTTTCCTGCTGGGCAGACCAGACTGCTTAAGGAACAGTAAAGCAGGTGTGAGTGTGTTTACCTGACTTTGCTCACCTTTGCCCGACCTTGCCCGACCTTGCCCAACTTTGCCCAACATTGCTTAACATTGCCTGATGTTGCACTGATTAGCACTGTGCGCAGCTACACACAATTGTATTTAAATATGCTCAATACTGGTAAAATGTGCTTAGCAGTACTTTATATTGCTTAAAATAGGGCACTCATGCCTCAGGTGGTGCTGCAGGGCTGCCTATGTTGGATGCACATAGTACACTCCCTATACATGTTTGAAAACAGGTAGTGTCAAGTTAGGCATCCCTTTTACTGTATGTGCAAGTCAGAGAGAGGTGTCATTTCCAGGGTTCCTACTGAGTCAGTGTATGTGCTACGAGTTGCCTCTTTGCCAAGGCCAGGGCATACTGGGCACGCCTTCTTCTGCCTACTGGGGCAGGCTCAGGTTGTTCCTCCTCTGAGTCACACTGTGCCTGTGCAGGCCTTGGCAATGGTGGGAGGCTGTTTGGCCCTGCCCCATGCTGTTCCTACTGCAGCTGTTTTTGCAGGATCATATTGTGTAGCATGGCACATACCATGACAATTTGGGTACATGAAGTTGGTGAGTGCTGCAAGGCTCCACCAGATGCATCCAGGCACCAGAACCATGACTTAAGCATCCCAAACACATGCTCAATAATGTTTCTTGTTTGTGCGTGTGCCTCATTATGGAGTTCTTGTTCGGGTGTGTGTGCATTTCTGATGGGTGGCATCAGCCATGGCTCCAGTGCGTATCCAGCATCCCCCACTAGGTGACTGTCAGGGATGTCCCCATTGGCAAATCTCTGGTACAGCTGTGTCAGATGCCAGATGTGGGAATTGTGATAGCTTCCAGGGCAGCCAGCACACACATTCATTATTATGCCCTGGGCATCGCACATGACCTGGCAGTTGATGGAGGGGAAGCCCTTGTGGTTGATGTAGACCCTACCCCGCTCACCAGGTGGTGCTTTGATGTGTATGTGTGTGCAGTCTATTGCACCCACTACCTCAGGATATTCTGCTATTTGGTGGAAAAGATGCATATTGCTGGCCAATGCCTCATGGGAATTGGGGAACTATACATGCTCACCGACATGTGCTGACATGGCATCCAGGAACTGGTGCAGTACCCTGTATGCTGATGCCTGTAAAATCCCCATCATATCACCAGTTGGTCTCTGGAAGGTACCTGTAGCTAGTATTCTTAGGCCAACACATACCTTGGTATCCAGTGTGATGGGTTCCCCTCTGTCGGTTCTGTGTGTGAGGCGTGGCCGGCACAGCTCAACAATTTGCTGCAGGAGGTCTCTGTCCACCCTATAGCCCTCCACTATCTCCAGCTCATGTAGCCCCTGGTAGGTTACCCTGGGTCTGTACACTCTTCTCCGTCTCCTCACTGTGGGTTGCTCAGCAGCATTCACAACATCATCACCCTCAGCATCTTGCACATGTTGGTTTATGATAGAAAGAGCAGCCCCTAACATTTTGTCTGACTTTAAAGTTTTTAAGCATTCCCTCTTTGTATACTGTAGTGTTGCAGAGTTCTTGGGGAAAAAACAGGGAAGAATGCTGTTTGCAGAGTTTAAAGTGCTGGGCTGGGCTAGTCGGCTGCCTGTGTAATTGGCTGATTCTGATATATTTCACCTGGCAGCTCTGCTAGTTCTCCTTGATTAACTTCCTACTACTTCTTTTCCTTCCTTTTCCCTTTCTGTTTCCACCCGGGGCAGTGGCGCGCAAACATGCACAAATGAGCACAGACGCGCGCACATGCTGTGTGCCCGTTTGCAAGAAATTTCAGATATCTTCACAGCGTACACCTTTGGTTTCTGGTTTTCAAAAAGGACAACTGTAGACACGCCTCTTGCAATCCTGAGCAACTCAGGGCAAACACAGGATACTGTGCTCCAATAAGCATACAGCCTTTCTGATATACCCCCTCATGATGTCACCTATCTTCTACTCTACTACTCACCTACTCCTACACTTACACTCTTGGGACATGGCTCACATGCTGGGGAAAATTGGGATTCACTATCCTTATCCTCATTTGCATAGGATTGCCTACTAATGCTTGGTTACATCCCCTCACACTGAGCTTCCCCCCCTTAGCAACCAGTACTAAGTGGCCATGTTGTCTTCAGTCTGCCATTCACCTGCATGGCAGGATAAGCTTTTTAGTGAAAATGCCTACTTTTGGCTATTTTGAAATTATTTTATTGTTTTGTTAAGCGCTGCACATTTGCGAGGCGCTGCACTATGCTTAAACATCGGAGATCGGGGAAAAAAAAACATTAGATTTTAATAATTTTAAACATTTAAAAATGCCAATGGTCTTATATCTGGCCATTAGCATGCTTCCTCAACTGGATGCATCCTTTATTTGGAGCTGTCATAGCTCCGTTTTGCTATTTGCAGAACAGTACTCCGTTACCAATGGAGTACATTTCTGCAGATAACACTACTCTTCCACAGACAGGTTAGTGTTTCCTGGATTGCAAATTTACTTCATTTGCATAGCTTTCAGCAGCAAATGAGGTAATTTGCATACCATGATGCTGTCCGTGCAAGAGTAGCTTTAGAAGCACTCATGCACACCCCTGCCTGCTGTTGCTGGATCGCTCGGCAGACATATTGGCTGTCTGATGTCTTACTCTACTCTACAACTCTGTGCAAGCTTTCGTAAATCCGGCCCTTTATGTTTTTATGATACAGAATAGTAATACTTGTTAATGCAAACACTGTAACCCTATACTGTTTAAAAACATTGTGGTTTGGATACAATTCAACAGTGCATGGATTGGATTTATAGTCACTGTAATGTGCTCCAAAATTAAACAGGAGGGTAGAAGTTAAATCAATGGCAACATTTAATAAATAAATGATTTGTGTAATGCCTGCTATGACTTTCTGCTGGCAAAGTCAGTATTTCACTTTTTAAAATGTCCACAATGTGAATACCAGTACTGTATGTAATGATACTAATAAACAGCAAATGAAAAAAATGTCGTGGGTAAGGAAGCTTCCTGGTGTTTTACCATGTCTGCACCAGCTATAAATTCACTTAACTAAAGACTGTGATACAAATATATAAATGATCTCTGGCAAATACAATATGCTAATGTTTTAAATCTCTTGCTATTAGAAACATCTGAAAGGAGCCAGATAACTTAGTGTTATAAAATAAGGGTATTTTTGTTTTTAACCTTACTGTACAGTATAACAAAAAGTGAGTAGAAATTTAATTTGTCATAGCTAGCAATATGAACAATACATCAATAAATATAAATGAACAAGAACATGTGAACTTTAATATAGTGAATTACTTGAAAAATATTTGATTTTTGAATGTTTTCATGTTATATCAACAAAGAATAAGGAAAAGGTTAAACATTGTCATGCTGTGTACTCCTTAATTAGTTTTCAGTTTTGCTGCTTAGATTGTGAATGCAGCATATATGTAATAGAAATCCCATTAATAGTAAAACTTGAATGAAAGGATTCAGATATTATATACAAATGCTTGAGAAAGACATTAGATAAAAGACAGTAGTCAAAGAAGGACAGATATATAGTTACAAAGCCACAAATGATGCCATCTGCTATATTAATAAGGAATATTGTTAAACCCGTAATTCACTGTTCACTGGTTATGGTGGAATATAGTGAGTGTCCAGTGCTTCCTTTTATCCCAGAACATATTCATAACAGAAGACCATCGTGACATCTTTTTGACTGGCAACAGAAAGTTGCATTATTAAAAGACTCAAGAAAATATTTTTTGGAGTGATGCAAACCTTCCTTTGAAACTAAATCTGTAGAAGGATTTTGACAGTTCATATATTTGCAATAATCTTATAGTGTTACTGTTAAGAAAATGTTATTTTTTAAGCCAGAAAACTCTCTACGTTTCAAATGGTGCAATTACTCTCCTGATTTTCCATTCATTATGTTATTACTGGATCTTTTTTAGATTTCTGAACCCACATTTGCAAAATTATTGCCATAAGTAATCTGGAATTAAGCAGTCATGTAATGAGTTACTGTGTTAATGAGGATGACCATAATTTCAAGAAATTAGAAAATACAGTTTACATAAAGCTTTGAATGGGCTAAGGTTGTGCATATAACTGCATTTCTAACTCACACAAACATGCACACACACACACACACACACACACACACACACACACACACACACACACACACACACACACACACACACACACACACACACACACACACACACTTCATTATCAAGGCTGAATACATTCTAGATTTCTTTTGTATTATAATTAATTTTGATAAGTCATTGTAGAAGGATCCTTACTTCTCAGTAGGATAATTATCGAGTCAGAAATAGTAGCATTTATCAATGCCCCACCTCATACTCATGAGTTTTATTTACGTGGTGATACATCAAATCTAGAACAAGTATATGATGACTAAACACTCTTGAAGCAATCTTAAGATCTTTGTGTGTTGTATGGGGAATGTCAGTGCTTAGCTCTAATGATTCATCTGCAGGAACATAATTTATTTTTCATTGCAGCCTTATTGCATCTGGAACTACCCTTTTCCATTGACTTTACTGATGGCTGAAATTAGTAACAGTTAATAAGTAATCCTTGTGATCCAGAGTATCTTACTGGAACATGGATGGAAAACATTTGCCCTTACTTCTGTGAGTGAGGACACCAAAGCTGCCTTTCCTTTATGTCCCTGCTCACACCTCCATTGCTCTATAATAAACAGTGTGTGCTATAACATTAGCCCTTCTTTCCACTAAGCAGGGGATAACCAGTCATAATGTTGTTATACAATATAAAGGATTATATGTTATGAGAGAATGATTGACACAAAAGATGTATACAAACTAGGTAAAAGTTGAAAGACATTTTGATTCTATTCTTTATCATATTTAGCTATATATAAAAAGTCATTTTGATGGCAAAATCTCTACTTTAAAGAATACACCTCATATTTTGTATTTATTTTTTCCATGTGCCTCACAGATCACTAAACCCATATCCTGCATATGCTTTCCTCTTCTGTGCTTCACAGCATCAAGAGATATAATGTGAGGTAGGTCAAAGTCAAAAATAAAAGCAGGCATCTTTAAAGATCAAAGTGATTTCTTTGAAGGTTTCTAACTTCCTTCCCTGTTGGTCATCAGGAATGGTGAAATGCTTGCTATACTGAGCCCAACTTAATTGCAGACTCACTTACTATTGGTTTGCTCTGCTAGAGTGGGGTGTATTCCTTGGCAGGCTTATGGCCCTGAGTTTTGTCCTTTGTGCACAGAGCACACACCTGATATCCTCTCTCAGGCTGTGATGCTTATGTGGGTTGTACTAATCCCTTATCCTGAAATGACTAAGCATACTTTAACAGCTTCTCCCCCTCCCCAGCCTGTTTAGTGCCTGGACTAATAACTAACTGTGGGCCATCCATGATATAGTCCAAGCTCCATCTTCTTATAGTACACTGCTTGCTTTTATGGTTTGCATCTGCCCTCTAAGGACTGCATCATTTCTTTGCCTTATCCAACTATTGTTTCAGTGCTGCACTTATTCCAGCAACTCACCAGATGTTACAAAGTAATTAAGTGTAAAATATATAAACTCTCGATCACTAAAGGCTGCTTAACCAAACAAAAATATTCAAAAAACAAATCAGCAATCCATAAGCTCTCCAAAACCTCTGTTTTATTGTATAAACCACCACCCCAAAGATTATCATGTACTAATTCTAATACCATTAATGCAAACTTGTGTTGTACATTCTCTTAGATATGTTTAAACAAAGCACCGGTGTCCTTTCCTAGTCTAATGTCACTGAGGTGACATAGAATTCTATCCATGGTCATTAGGAATTAATGTAAATAGATTTTTAATATCCATGGTAACCATTATAAGATCCATGGTGTTGTTCAATGTTTGTAGGCTACATCAGCTGAAAACCTAGGCAGATTGTAACACCAAAAATATTATTTATGTAGCTACTTGCACCCTCTGTAATGGAAGTTATGTTGGCAAAACTAATCGACCGTTCAAAGGTAGAATTCTACGTTACTTCAGTGATATTAGACTAGGAAAGGACACCAGTGCTTTGTTTAAACATATCCAAGAGTATGTACAACATAGGTTTATAGTTATGGCATTAGAATTAGTTCAAGATAATCTTCAGGGTAGTGATTTATATAATAAAACAGAGGTTTTAGAGAGCCGATGGATTGCTGATTTGTAGGCCGATCGGTTGCCTGGATTGAATGCGATGATTCCCTTGAAACCACTATTGAAAGGGAAGAGACTTCCTAGATAAAATCTAAATTTTAATTAGTTGCTTTTTGCTTCAAAGGGGAGGTGCACTGACAGTAATGCATTATTTGATGAAAGGGAGGAGACTTTCTAGATGAATTTTAATTGGTTGCTCTTTGCTTTAAGGGGAGGAGTACTAGCAGTAATGGACGATCTGATGAAGGCTCTCTGAGTTGAAAGTACTTGCCCCTGTTTCTATGCCATTGCTGTTTTTATGTCATTTTACTGTTTTATTAGTCAATAAATGTTTCTCAGTGGTGGCCTAGCTCTGCTTGTTTTCTATGTAATTAAGTGTGGTAGGGGAGGAGTCTCAGGTTATTTTAATTGGTTATTTTAAGTAGTGGAAAAACTAGTGTAAGTGATTCCCTTGAAAATCTGAATAAGACTACCATGTACTAATTTAAAACTCTGCTGGGTTACTGCTTGGAATTCATAGCATTACTTAATGTTCCTTACAGAATAGTTTCCTTCCCATTGAACAATCTGACAACACTTGAATCATAGCATTTTATTGTAATCTCATTGTATATTATATGTTGAATGTCTTCTTTACTAAGGCAATGAGAAAGTTAAGTATTCATAACTATTCTACCAGCACTGAATTTCTGACATTTCTACAGTTTTTCAAGCTAGATTTAAAGCACAAATAGTATAGTGCTTGTCTTTGTCATATAGGTTCATAGGTAAGTACTTGGCTAGCTGCCTTTGTGGGCCATTTTTAAGCCTAGCCAACTTCCCTTTTTGTGCTCGAATTGACCTATGCCATTTGTTAGAGACTGGCCCTACCCATGCCATGGTCAATAATTATATATTACCCATAATGTGAATATCTTGGATCATACCCTAGGTAATCTGAGGTGACCAGTGCATGAGATAAAGCATTTAGAAGTTGTGTCTGTCTATTAGTAGTACAGGGGGGAGTCCTGGAGCAATTTTTTTCCCCATCAAAAGATCCAAATTGCGATTGAATATGGACAAGGATGAACCCTGTGTTATGGAGATGGGGAGTCTTTTCCAGAGCAGCAGTATCCTGTGTGAGATACACCTGTCCCTCCAAACTGTTCTGTTTATGGTGCAGAGGAGGTTTAGATCTCTACACTGAGTATTTCTGATGTGATTTGACTTGCTGATGTGCAGTAAATCGATCAGTATTGAGTTGAGGATGCTATGTTTGCCAGACATAGCAGTTTGTAGGATACTGAGTATAGTGACAGGGCTCCAAGTCAGTCATGTAGGACATGTTGTTTAGGTCTTGTGCCCTTTTAGTAAGGTATCTGTCTGGGCATTCCAGTTGCTGCATGTGTCTGGACAGATACATGCCAAAGGGGGCATTTTACTCAATGATTGGCTTAATGAGGGCTTAGTAAAGGGGGACAATGGCATCCCTAGATCTATACACAATCTCTTTGTTCATAAGCTATGCAGTATAGAAGGACTTTCTTACAACAATGGACACACATGTTGGTCAGAAGTTAGGTCACTGTCCAAAAAAGTTCTCAAATCTGAACAATTGGGTCAGTGCTCTTAAGGGAGTATTGTCAATGTGATAGTTCCCTGGGGTAGATGACTTCCCAAAGGATACAATGATGCATTTTTTGGCATTTAGTTTCAGTCCATGATTTTGGCATCATTTATTCATTTGGGACAAACCTTCCTGCAGGCTGTCTAAGTCATTTGGAGATTCAATGACTGCTCCTAGCTTGCAGTCATCTGCAAACTTAGACAGAGTCCTTTTGGTATTGGCTTTTACTTCAGAAAAGTAGATGCCAAACAGGACTGGTCCCAGCCTATGAGTCCCTATTTTCAGATTCCCCTATTTTGATTTCTTGTGTCCTATCTGTGAGCCAATTAACAATCCAATGGGTAACATAAGGGTTTATTAATTTCTAAAGGTACATTGGGTGGAAGGGATCACTGATTTCAGTTTTATTTCGGAGCAGATTGCTTTATGGTCAGACCTTACAAGTGATGAAGATACATAAGGGATGGTGCAATATGTTCCCATTTTTGTAAGAACAAGAGCCAAGATGTTATTTCCCCTAGTGGGTACTCTGATTAAGTCTTCCAGGGCACTTGTGACAAAGTCCCGGAATCTTCGTGCTTGTACACTAGTGGTGATTTAGGTTCCCTGACTATGGCTGGATAGTTTAGATCACCTAGGAAAATAGTACTGGGTTTAATACTAAGTGATTCTAGTTCCTGTAGACAAGTGTTGTGGATTTCTTGAGTCATAGATGGACTTCTACAGATAGCTAATATATGGTGTGGGACCTTTTGGATGGCTATTTGGGCATGAAGAAACTGTAGTGCATCATGCTGTTTTACCCACCTTGATGTGAGTCTCTTTTGGATGAAGATTGGGACACTGCTGCATTTTTTCCATCCTGAGGAGTAGCTGGTCTAAACATGCGGAAGGCGTATATGATACTAGATAATGCCTTGTAAAAGATAATTGTTTGGTTTTGTCCGATAATCCAACCAAAAATAAATCCTTGAATGCTATCTATGGTACACCCTACCAGTTTTCTAATACCTATAAAAATCTTTATGACCTCTTGCCTAGATTAAGCAATGCATTTTTACTTAGGTTACCTGAGTTTGTCTTTATATCCTGCAACAGGTTCAGAATTTGGAAAGTGGGTTGTCCTTCAACCCTGCCAATCTGCCATAATCCTTATTAAAATAGATACTCTTCCCCGGTAGTTTACTGATCAACAAAGCCATGCAAAGGAACCTACAATATATTTAGCTCAACCTTTGCCCTTGTCAATTTCATGTTGTGAGGCACGTCTTCTCATAGGCAGTATTTGAGTCTGGTGAAGACTGGTTCATCAACAGTCAGTGGACTGATGCCTATAGGATTGAAAAATGGTGTCATCTATGGTAGAGATACTGTTTTTACAACAGAAAAATATTGCTGTTGGGGATTTCAAAAAGGCTAGTTTTAGAGGGTATAACAGCTCTCTTTTAGCCTGGGTCAAAAACTATGGATCTTAGAGCTGCTAGACCTCCAAAATCTTTGAAGATATAGATGCTTTGTGATGCATTGTATGTCTTACTTATTTAAAAGCAGACAACAGAATCTCATTTAAGTGCAGTTGTCAAAACACATGAACTGTTCGTATTTTTGCTATTACATATAACATGGTAGAAAATGTCATTTTTTTCTGTGAAAAGAATATTATTTTAGTTCTCCATTCATAACACAATACTAATGATGTGATTAAGACAGAAACTGAGTTTTTCAGTCTTAAAAATGACATGTTGGTTCAAGTGACATAGAAAGTTGTAAGAAAAGAACACATGAATTACAAGTTCATAGGTTCTTACAAAACTTACAACCTAGAAGACCATAAAAAAGCTCAGCCACAGCACCCAGTATTGATGAGAGACTAACTATGTCCCCTGTTAAGTAGATTTTCCTCACATATTCCAGGTGAAAATTTATAATCACCAATCCAGTCATCTAGGCTAGTTTTAAGGTCCCATCCATGTGAAACAAAGCCCATCCCTAATCCTATTCAAATATAACTTTGACCATCAGATGAGAAATCACAAATTTACCCTCAGTTTGGCACCTATGTCCATAATAGACCGGGGCAGCCTGTGAATGCTTGATGTGTACAAGCCTATATCATAACCATAAAATTCCTTGACACGTCAGCAATACTTTGGTAAATTTGGGGTAAGCTTACATATGCTTAAAATGTCTCTTAGGCTGATAGCCTAGTAACCACCTATGAACCTATAAAGATTGCTGCTTGAGAAGTACTCAGCTTTATATTTAAGGATAAGCTATGCCATAAACAAGGAATATGCTAGGTAAGGTAGCTGTTGTAGAGCAGGAGTTTGCATTACGACTTGTTCAGTTTAGGTCAAGGAGTTCAAAGAGAGCTGAATCACTCATAGCATGGAAGGTGAAGCAGAAATCAATCCCAGGAGTCTATATGAAACTGAGTAGAGGGTCAGGACTTTTAATTAGCCAGAATAGCTAAGGGTACTAACACCAGATATTTCTTTGCTGAGGAAATCCATTGGTGGGAAACAGAAGGATAAGTTGTGCAAGGTAGATTAATTTTCTAACCACCACAGAGACATGGTGTTCAAAATAGAGTCTAATATTAATGTCATCAAAGGTAGCCAAGTCCCTGATGTCATATTTAAGTGGAACATTGTCTGCATGGTAAGTGAAAATAATGCTAAATCTGCCAAAAAGAAACTATACTACATTTCTTGGCATTGAGGGTAAGCCCATGATGAACACACAAGTATTTGCTTTGTCTTGCCCTTGCTGGGGAATTTGAGTAACAGAATGAGATTTGATAACTGCCCCAGTTTGCATTCATCATCAAATTTGGTTAGCCATAGTCTAATGATATCAGCTTTCATGCCAGAGAAGTATACAGCAAAGAAGAGGGGGTTCAGGACAGAGTCCTGTTAATCACCATTGGTGATTTTCTATCTAGAACAAACACTCCAGTTGAGAGCTGGTTCATGGTCAGATAGGGCCCTAGGCAAGGTAATTGACCAGGACCCCCCTCCACAGCCGTTCTGATGTTCCATTACTTGTATCTCAACCCATTATCATAAATACTGTTCAAAATTGTCTTCTTCTTTACTTTTGAAATTAAGACAGACGTGTGGATTTAAATTTAAAACTTTTAAGTTATGTATCCTTTGTTTACTAAGTTAGTCCCAGTTGGCTAGTAGCCACTTCTCAGGGGAGACCCTTGGTGGTATTTATGCTATTAGGGGAAATTTGGCCAGGGCATCGGGAAGCTTCTCCCAATTCTTTGTGAAGTGATCACTAGGTGGCACCAGATGGCTGTTACTGGTAATCACTGAATCTAAAATTGAGGCTGTCAGCTGGAGAAGGATAAACAACAATTATAATTCAGAAGAAATGTTTTGGAGGGGTCTGGATAAATGTTTTACAAAAAATGATGGAAGAAGCAGAACCAGAAGAATTGAAGGCCATGCAGTGGAGTGTGGTAATGGACAAATGGTCTGGCCAGTGGAGTAACTGAATTTAAGTGCATGTTCATTTCTGGGCTTCAAGAAGATGTAACAGAGCAGTAAGCAGAGAGAGACTGACAGCAGTGTTTCCAGAGTAATGTTTATGCAGCAGCAGCAGGTTCCAGTGAAAGACTGCAGAAAGAAAAGGATGTGCAGGTACAGAGGAGATAGACTGGAGCTGTGGAGAACTGGAAGAAAAGGCCTGTTGTGCAGGTGAAAACAATGTATAAACAGCAAATAAACAGGTACTGTGTTTTAGACAATGTTTTTATCCCCTTAAAATTCAGTTTCTCTGACATTAGGGCATTAATACATAAAGGAAGTAAACCTTTCAGTGAAATACCGTTTGAGAAATTTGTATTAGCAGAAAAAAAAATAATGAATGAGAAAGGAGAAGTAACATGTCCTTGGAAGGGCTATATTCATGAACATTTAAAAAAGGAAAACTGTTGTTGCAATTTATGGATGACAGAAAAGTATGGACTGGTGATGGAAAGTGTTTTTTTTTTAATTTAAAAAATAGAAAATAACAAGTTACAGCATGTGCCTAATTTGATAGTAATGCATGGGGGGTGAGTGTTAAGTACTGGGGGCAGCCAAAAGCATGTAGTTTTTTCTGTGGGGATGACTTACATTTAATCCAGGATTGTGTAAAAAAGAAGACATGAGAAGTGTGGAGAGTTTTGGCATTCTAGAAAAAAACTGTGAGCCATATTGTAGGAAATGTGGAATTGATGAGCATTTATGTTTATTTGCCCACAAATTAATGAAAACAGACAAAGTGAGGAAAATGAGGGAGAAGTACAAGTTTTTACATAAGAAAGGTTGGAAGTGAATGATGAAAGGATGGGAGTGGGACTGCAAGTGAGGAAGCAAAAGATAAAAATACAGAAAAAATGCATTAGATGAAGTTCACAAACTAATACATGAAAAAGAAACACATATAGAAACGGAAAACAGGTTTAGGGTAGTATTAGAAACTGAAGAAGAAGAACAGGGCGTTAAGAGCACTGAGTTAGTAAAAAAGGAGAAGGTTCTATTTGGGGGAAGGGTAAGAAGAAGAAAAAAAAGAAGGCCAAAAGATGACCTGAAAAAACTTGCACAACAGGAAGTATAGCATCGCGGTATGTGAATAGCATGAAAAGTGATGCTAGATGAAGGTTGGGGTTTGAATAGTGTAAAACATAGATGTAGAGCTAATTTGTTTACTTGACTTAAGATATACAGACAAAAGGAAACGGTAGAAGTTGAGATGATGTGGAAACAAAATGTGATGTGGATTATGGGGAGTGATCCATGTCCAGGTATTACAGTACTACTAAAACAATCAGGAGATTAAAGTGTTAGATATAATGGTGGTGGTAGCAGGAAGAGTTTTAGTGTGTGATATAAGAAAGGGACAGAAGGTGTTTAGAATATTACTAGTGTATGCATATACAAATGTAACTAAAAGAAAAATGTTTGAGGAAATTCAAAATTATATGATAGCAAATATGTCTATTGTGGTGGTGGTAGACATTAATTGTTATTTAAGAAGAGTAAAAGGGAAAATAGCCCAGAGGTGGTAAATAATGGTAAATTAAAAGAGGTAAAGGGAGAGAATATGCTTCTAGGAGGGGGTAGCTTAAGGAGAGATTGATTATGTTTTGTTTACAGATGACATGAAAGAAATAGAATTAGAGAGGCAAAGTTTTCAGATCATAGGGCTGTATGGGCAATAACAGGAGCAAATGAAAATAAAATAAAATAAAATAAGGAAAAGGGTTAAATGACTGACAGGAAAAATTGCAGGAATGGAATCTTTTCAAAAAGAGGGCAGCTTTGGGAGATCATATGACACTGAAGCCATTTTATAGTAATTTTATAAAGTGGTATACGGTGTAGCAAGAAAAGTTTAAAAAGATACTTAAAATTATAGAGAGAGCAATGGAGGAAGGAAAAGATATATAATAAGCAAAAAAATTGTGAAAGCATAGTAGAGAAAGGGGCAGGGAAAACTCTTGAACAAGAAAAGAAATAACATGAATATAATAAAGAGAATGAATGATGTTTAGGCAAAAGTATTATTTCAAATGGAGAAATAAAGTTTCCCCATTTTTGAGTAACAAACTGAGATGTGATGAAGGATGAAAAAAGGAAGTTAAAAATATAAACAAGGAAATTATGGATATAGTTCAAAGGTATGTATAGAATATGTATGAGAAACACTGTGACATGGTATACAAAGTAAAGAAAATGAAAAAGGAGGTAGTTAAAGAAATGGAAAAAAGTCCCAAGAGGAAACAGTGGATGCTTTAAAGGAGCATAAAGAATCTGCACTATGTCCAGATGAATTAGGGTATAGTTTTTATAAAGAAATTTCAGATAAAAATTATGTTTTTTTCTGGAAATATTGAATGAATGGATGATGGGAGATACAAAACAAAAATACATTTTTTAAGAGGGTTATAACATTTTTATTGAAAAAGTTGAAGAGGGACTGGCACAGCAAAATTTTGAGCTAAAATTAGGGATGTCCCTAAAAATCAGGAGCATCCTTAAAAATCATGGGCAACTGAGAGGTATGCTGTCTCTTGCGTACTTGCTGTGATGTTCCTACTACAGATCCTTCAGTCAAGACAGACACGTACTGTGCGATTTTCTTTTTTCTTTTCTTTTTCTTTGTTCTCTAATTATGTACCTATCCTGGTACTCACTGTGAGCAAGGCTAAAAATACACTGGAATCATGACAAATATTAGTATTCAATTTTTTGAAATAATATCATTGGTATTTTTGAGAGAACTGTAAGCTCAACCAGCCTCCAGAAGTTGATTTACTACAATAAATCATATTTTTCTTGCTGCCTAAGCTTACAGTTACAACAGAAATATTAGTGGGTGTTTTATTTTCTTTGTAATTGGCAATCCAGTAGCATGCCTACTATTAATTTATTATTTTCCCGTAATTCGTAGTCCCCAAGACCTCTGGGCAGATGCTCAAATTGTCCTTAATGCTGACCATATATATAATTTTCCCCTAATATGCTCAATTAAATTAAGACTAGGACTGTGGTGGATACCCCCCCCCCCCCAGCAGAGGATGTTAACAGTCTGTATTTGCAAACATGCATTACTACAAAACCATAATAAACACATGTTCAGTGCATATTTTGCTCATGGATCATCAGGTATGTCCATCTGGTATGTGCATAGACACTGTGTATGTATCGACTACTGTGCAATATATGTATATATGTTCCTGTTCTTACACATTTCAGCCTAGGGTAAAAAAATGTAAGTATGAGCAGAGGTCACTACTTCATAGTATACATTTGGATTACTTTTCAGGTGCACTTATCACTTAGATGGTGTTAGCATTACTGACTGCAACCAACATCCTTGCATTCTATCTGTTAATCATGTCGTTAGCATGAATATTTTTTTAATAGCACTAACCTGCGTACTTGCCTTTTTAATTGGCAATGATTAATTACTAAGAGTAATATGTTTCTTTATTCATTTTAGTAATATTTGCACAATTATTTATCAGAAATGCAGTGTCCCAACCCTCTTAAAATAGGTGTAAAACTATCAAGTGTTCTGGGTGGCATCTCTTTAGCCCAAAAGTAGCTTGTAACAGTGGCAAAAGTATGTGCTTAGTGGGTGTTCACCACTGGAAGAGATGAAAACTTAGCATCTGTAACACTTATCAGTGTGAATGGCTTTAATCATCCATCTTTCTATAGCCAAAAGTCTTCAGTGTTATGCTGCTGGAATGCTGAGCCTTTCAGTCATCACCTTCAGCAGCTTGTCATCATCAAGACCTGGGTTCTCAGCCTTCTTGGGGGGGGGGTAATTAGTTAACTTCCTCTGGAAATCACCTTGTTAATGCATTCTTCTCCTGATAATAGTGAAGTCATCCATATGTTTTGGAGTTGTAACCACTGGATAAGTTACAGCAGTCAGAAAGTTTCGCTATGTTATCTTTGCATAATGTGGTTATTCACTCTTAACTATCAAGAAACTCCTGCAGGCAATTCACTTGCTGGACATTTTTAAGTGGTGCATATGTTTTCTTTAGTCACCATGTCATAAATTAACAGTGCACCCTTAGGTCCAGTCTTTAAAACAGTTTGGCCCATCTGCAGGACAGTTGGTGACCTTAACTCAAGGTGGGACTGTATGCAGCAACTGAATAGTTGGGGCTAATTGGAATGGAAGTTCACTGGGTAGGATTAAAACCATTATAGTTTTTATCCATTGTGCATACTTACCAGACATCACACAATCACATGGGAATCATTATAATAAACACAACCATCCAATGTAAAAATTCCCAAAAGTAGTATTTGCTGCCACTTAAAGGAAAATAACATGCCACAAGCCTGCAAAAAAATAACATTTTTTTCAGGAGAAGCGGTGTCTAGCACCTCCCAAGTGTGGGTAGCCTTGTTCCCAGACTCCCCATAGTTACATACAATAAATCCTGGATCTGTTCCTGCTCTAAACCAGGAAAAACGTCCATTATTCCATCTCTTCTCCTTCACCTCATTAACCTTTACTTACATGACTGTTCTTTTTCTCCCTTCTATTTATCTAAACTAACCTCTTCTTTATTCTCCCATATTCCACAAGCCCCTGTTATTAACATTTAATGCTTCAATACTGTTTCTGAGCAAGTTATCTCTAAATTCATACCTAGTTTTGTACCGCATTCCTAATTTTTTCATACTGTATTGCATTACTCTGACAATTTTATCTTCTTGTATTTGTTTAACCATAACTATTGTTTTAATTTTTGTTCTGTAATTTTGTTAAGTAATTTTGGAGCTTTTCTCCTCAGGCCTTCACTGAGAATGGGTACATCGAACCCAGTCAGACTTTCCTGGTTAGCAAATGTCAATAAATAAATAAATGCAGCACCTGCATAAAGGCTACATCATATCTAACAACAACAGAGGCATATCATATGTCTATTTGACAAGCCAGCAATGGTAATTTTTGCTTTCACATAATGTTGACCAAAGAGAATGCATAGTGTGTGTGTGTGTGTGTGTGTGTGTGTGTGTGTGTGTGTGTGTGTGTGTGTGTGTGTGTGTGTGTGTGTGTATGCCTGTAAGTGCGTATCAACAGCAGTAAGTTGATCAAATGACAACTGACTGTGGAAGGATGAAGAAACTGAATAACACACCCGTTAGCGCTTAAAACTTTTATTATAACGCTTTCACCCAACACAGATTTCTTCAGAAAAACTTTTTCAAATAGCAAACCAGTTCTTAAATAGTAGAAAAAACTATTAAATTATTCATTCAGTTATCCAATAAAACCCATCCCATTCACTTAAAGGTATAACTTCACTTCAATAATTCAAACTGCATACTAAACATTCACAACCAGTCTTCTATCCTTCAAATAACATTTGATATTAACTATATCATTAAGACTAGGAAACTGTTCTGCATTTAATCTAATCTGCCACTGGATCTCTTTTTAAAAAAAAAATATTTTTTCTGTTTTAGAGTTTGTGCCTAAGGATAGGACA